>NC_053403.1:751447-923947 GCF_016859285.1 Xiphias gladius | reverse complement strand
AACTCCTACCGTCCTAACCCTCCTACCGGAGCCGACTCACTTTTCCGAGGCAGTAACTCACATCAGGTCTGTGACGCACTGGGATTCGCCGGTGAAGTCACTGCACCGTCGATCTCAGGGGCCAGACTCCGGTGACTGCCCGGTACGAGGTTCGGAGCGATCCGGCCGCAGGTGGAGTCTCCCGCCGGTCGAGCGCCTCCTTCTTGCACCCGGTCACCATCGGCGTTTTCCAGGTTCCCCGCTGAGATCTGAAGTTATAAATAGACCGGCCAGATGTCTCTGTGTTGCTCCCTTACATAAGATGGACGGCGGACACGCGTCGCTCCCGTCGGCTTCACTCTCTGCTTTCTTGTGCGGCCTCGACTCCGCTCTGCAGAAAGCGAAACCATCGTAGAGGGAATGAATCACAGTCGGTTTTTAAAAGGCTGGTTTCAGGAGCTTTGTGGCTTCAAGCGTCTCCGAGTCCGGTTCGTGAAGTTGGATCCGAAACAGACACGATGCAACGACGGATTTTCAGAATAAAGCCGGCGATTCACGGGACTCGTGTTCTCCGAAATAACGCCAATTTAAACGACAACAAATAAACAAGTAGCATCTGGAACACAAAAAACTGATCTGCCTGAATGTTCCCGCGTTGTTAGACTCTGTGCTTTGACCTCAGCTGCTTGTTCATGGTGGAACTGTTGGTTTGTCCTGACCTGTGAGATAACCTTTGTGCTGATTTGCCACTGCATTAATAAAACTGAACTGAACTTTGACCTTTTGAAATGCAACTCCTGAAGTAAATATTCAGTTTTATCTTACCAGAATTTCATTCCTGTTTGTGTGAAGGAGGATCTGAAACTGAATATTTACAGCAGCTCTGACTGAACAGTTAAATGATGGAATAAAATACAAAACATTCAGTTCATTTAATCTTTATACAGATTTATTTGTGGTTTGTGTGACTTGGATGAAGAATCCCGTAGTTTTTATCATCTTATTTCTTGTTCATTTATTTAAATTTAATGTTTTATAATTTTCTTGTGATAATAATTGTATTTATGATTTTGCTTTGTGTCTGGGGAGACTTGGACTCAGCATTTCCTTTTTTAAGTTCATTTATTTTATTTGTTTCTTAAAATTGATCAAATATGTAATTGCTGTTATTGATGTCTTATTAATATCATGAATATTCTTTTATCCCCATAACAATAACGCTATTGTTGTCATTATTATTATTAGAGGGGGGCTCCTCTCAGGACTCAATCTATGCTCATTACATTTGCTTTTCCTGCATCTCTTTATGTGTTTTGTTGTTAAATGAATTTACGCTGGATGGATTCATTTGGATTGCATTGGACCCCATTCTTTTTTAAATCCTGGTCGCAATGCTGCAGGGCCTATTTTTACTTGATGATTATTTCCCTCCCCACGTATTGATGACTTTGCCACGTTTGACAAACTTCACCGTTTTTGCCGTTGGCTTCCTTCGACTCGCGGAACGTCACGCTTTTACTGTGAAGGCCCCCGGAGCCACTTCCGTCCCGCACCCGCCGGTTCTTGCGGTCTTGACTCGGCGGTTCCTCGTCTTCCTGGTTTTTGCGGACTAGAGGCGTTTTTTTCTTCTTCTTCTTCTGCCCGTTTCCAGGCGCAGCGGAGACCGCTCCGGGACGAGGTTCACCCGGGTTTTACTCAGAAATGTGCTTTTAACGCGACGCCTTCGCCCGGACGCTCGCTAACGTCACAAATCTGATGTTCCGGGACTTTGGTGTGAAAGACGCAGCGCTTGCCGTTTCCCCTCAGATCGTCCCGTTGGTGGATTAAACATCCATCAGTCAGAAACCATCAAACATGAGACGGGAGCTCGCGTTTGTAACTTTTCTCGCCGTTTTTACCGGTTTCACCGAGGCGGCCTCGTCTCCGCCTGCAGACGCGGAGCAGCGGGAGCTCGGTGAGTCCGTAAATATCTGGTTTTAAGCCGGTAAGTTTACGGAAATGGTCGGTTGTGATAAACTAAAGTTCGCTAAAACAACGAGCCTGACTCCAGCTAACGCGGCGGAACGTACGGAAGACCACTCCTGCCAAAATACATAAGTAAATCAAAAATCAAATCAAAAATCAAATCAAAGAAAACGAAATTGAGTTTTAAAGTTAAAAAAAAAGGGGATAACAAGTCATCACTTGGACTTGTTAAGTCAACATGGGATAAAAATGGACGATGTTGTGATCGTAGCTCATTATTGTGGTTTTTACTGAATCAAAAATTGACGTGCACTGCAAGTACCTACTATCTCATATCACATGAAATTCAAAATACTCTGTAAAAGTGAGACAATAGTAAATCATCGTAAAACACATATAACACACACTGTGTCAAAATAGGATGTGAAAATGAGGTTGCTAATCAAAATAAAGACATAAGTCGAAATTCCGTGATAGGTTCTCTTTTAGATTCACAGCTATGAGAAACTCAGTCAACGTTTTTGGGATAATACAGGGACTATTTTGCTTACTGTCTCATATCTTACGCATTTTGCCCACTTACATATCCCATAATATGTCAAAAATACTATGTTAAAATTAAATAGTAAATCCCCATAAACCACAAATGCATGTCGCAAGGAGTCAAAATATCACGTAAAAATCAGATGATCAACCAAGATAGGGAGAAAGTCAATCACAATATCAGTTACTATCTTATATCTTACTGCTTAATAACAATAATCAACTGCATTTCTATAACATAAGACAAGAAGTAACAAAACAAGGAGAAATAAAAAATACAAGTAGGATAAACCTAAATTCAACCATCTAGCTTCTTACTTACTATCTCGTATCTCATCCTATGTCAGAATTCTGAGATAATCAATTAAAATGAGTAGCTACCATCTGAAAATAATGTGACCGTGAGTCAGAATCATGACTTAGTCTTGAGACACTAAGTGAAGTGTCAGTTTTGGGTTAAAGTCTTATGTCCTAGTTTCTACCGACAGTCTGTCTTACTACTTACTCATCATGTCGTATCTCATCCTATGTCAAAATTACGATGCAGTAAATCTAAATTGATTCGCTCGCTCTAAATAATGACTTGAATTTGGTTTAATCAACACTTTGTCTTTATTTTTGAAAGTTCTGACCATTTTTTTTTCTCTTCCTGTTTGTTTTTTTTGTAAAAAAAACAAAAAGCACAAAGTGAAAGTCAAAGTTATACTAAGTCCAAATTCTAATGGTTTCCTGTTTAGGTAAATGTCTCCCAGCGTCCTACACGACAGAAACTGTATTTTGTGATGTTTAGATCGGAAAAGCAAGATCAGAATGATTGAATGTGCACGTTTCTTACATTTGAGTGCACGTGACAGTTTGTTGGCACGTGGCCTCGGTGGTTCGTAGCCACCGGGTCACACGTTACAGCGCGTTGGGTCAAATTCGCCCGTTCACCCAGATTTCCGGGTGAATACTTTTCGTCTGCGAATGGTTCCGGCTTCACCGTCTTTCCTTAAACCACGAATGCAGACGGAAACACTCACTGTTGGATCTTAAAAGCTGTTAAAGGCATTAAGGGATCATAAACATGGAGATGTCCGACTCTGCGTTTCCTCCTCAGCCTCCCTCAGGTCGATGCTGGACGACTTCGACGTGCTGCCTCTGTCCAGCCTGCAGACTCACTCCGTCCGCCGCCGAGACGTCCAAGCCCAAACTCACGTGGAGAAAATGCTCAGCTTTGACGCCCTGCAGAGGTCCACACTTCCCATTGATTACTGCCAGTTTTGACTCGCGGAGGCGGAATGGCCCCATGACGCTACTTGTCCATTTGCTTGTGTAGGCAGTTCAGACTGTACCTGAGGACCAACGACGAGCTGTTCACGGAGGACTTCAGGGCCGTGGTCGTGGGCGAGGACGGCCGAGAGCAGAGCTACCCGGTCAACAGACACAACTACTTCACGGGACACGTCATCGGTGAGTCTGTCCGGCTCGGACGCCGTTAATAATGAAGGGTTTCCTACTGTGTGTGTGTGTGTGTGTGTGTCTACAGCCTGACATACCTGGTTCCACTGTTTCCAGAAACTATTAAAAACACATCAGTGAGAGACACACGCGTTCCTCCATCACACACACACACTGTGGTTTATTTAGACTCAGTTCCACACACACACACGCACACCGTCCTGCTGCCACAAGTACTCACTACGGCACCAAACGTGGATTCATCCGCCGCTGAAAACAGTCCCCAACACATGCACTATTATCCTAAGTGATAGAAACAGAAAAGACAGACAGGAAGTTCCGGTTCTGGCCTCGTTGGCGCCATAAGATCTGGAAATGCCTTCACAGAAGTAAACTTCAAATTTGAATATATCTCAAGTGTGTTTTATGGCATCACCAAAATGCTCTGCAGGGCAGATGATGCTGAATTCAGGTTTCTGGAGACACTGAAACAGATGTCAGTGTGTACATGATGTGCACGCGGTCATTCTGTAAAAGGCCCCCACCCCAGCGACATAGGCGGCATCATCTGTAGTCGTTTTGTGGTCCTTGGTAGTCGCTTGATGGATTTTCTAACAAGAAATACTAACAGTCGCTTCCAACGTGAGGCTTTGGCTCGGGGCCCCGGGGCCTGTCCCCGATGCCCCGCTCAGTAATCCCCACACGGTTGGGGATGCATCTGAAATCCCGTTTGCATTGTAACTGTCTGTTGACTCTATATATTTTGAATTTGTTGAATAAAAAGGTTGCATTCAGTTAGTCACTTTCACCTGCACAATAATGCTGGATTCAAACTGATCTTGTAGTTATGTGCATGTGTTTTAACCATAATCTACCACCTTCATGAACTTTTTCTAAAACCTGCAGCTGGTTAAAGAAATGACCGAGGCTTTTTTAGGTTGAGGTTGAGGTTGTTTTAAAGGTTTTAGGTCTTCAGTAGGAACCAGTGGGCTCAGAGCTGAGAGCCACAGACAGAAAGTGCTGGTTTGAGTCTGGACGTGAGATTTGAGTCTGGACGAGAAGACAAATGTAGAATGACACCAGACTGATCCTTTAACTCTGTCTTTCCTCCTCCAGGGGAGGAAAACTCTCGAGTTCAGGCTCATATCGACGACCACGAGTTCTCGGCTCGCATCCTGACTGATGAGGCAGAGTACAACATCGAGGTGAAATATAGACACTGACCCTGGTTCGCAGTGCGTGAGGTTTAACTACAGACAGAAACAAAATCGCCTTCGTCTCCCCATTTAATCCTTGCCGTCTCTCCGCTGTGTTCAGCCTCTCTGGAGGTTCACGTCGGCGCCCCCTGACGGTCGTCTGCTGATCTACCGCTCGGAGGACATCAGGAACCTCAGCCGACTGCACCAGCCTTCAGTCTGCGGCTACATGACCTCCGACCCCAGCCACCTCCTCCCTGACAGCGTTAAAACGGCCGTGTTGGAGGACCAGGAGGAAGAGGGTCAGTAGATTTTAGCACAGACGGAAGAACACGGGAAGACGGGCTTCTGTTTATGACCCATTCGCTACCTAACGACACAGGAAAAAAATCTTCCTCACCTTGATTTATTAACTGAGGGTTTGAGGTTAAACCGGATGGAAATGAGCTCCTGCAGCGCTTCAGATAAACGGCTCATGGTGGCTGCTTTTACTGTTTTACTGTTCCTCCCTGCAAATTTAAAACCGACTGCTGCAAAGAAGACGCACCGGAAAACAACCTAGAGGTTGAGGCGACGAGTCCTGGTCCAGGAAAACCTCAGAGACGTATACAGTGCGTTTCCTGTGGCTGCTTCACAAAAAAAAGCCTCCGAGTGATTCACAGATGGAGCTCTGTTAATGTGAAACAAGAGCTTTTAACTTGAAACAAAGAGCTTTGAATGTAAAAAAAAAAAAAGCTTTTTAGCTGCAGAAAGGATGGCGTTGATGTTAATAGCATGTTAACATAAAAACACTGTCATTTGCTTGAAGAAAAATATGTTTAATTGATTAATGAAACATTGTTGGTCACTTCAGCAACATTGTGATAGTCTAAAGGTTTAATTTAACATAACAAATACATTTAAAATGCTCAGAGTCTGCCGTCTTTTGTCCTGTACTTAGTGTGTTTTATGTCTTCACCTGGTCAGAGTCTGTGCTCAGAGGGAAACGTCAGGTCCACGACCACAGGAAGAACACCTGTCCTCTGCTGCTGGTGGCCGACTATCGCTTCTTCAAACACATGGGCCGGGAGGAGGAGAGCACCACCCTCAACTACCTGGTCAGACCTGAAACACTTTGACCTCTCACCCGGTCCACAGATCTAATCCTCACAATATCGGGTCCCGTTTCCGCCATCTGCGGTTTTGACCGTAGTTTTCGTCGAACCCCCGACCGCCTCCACCCGGCGATGTTAACCACGCTGACTGTGTTTTCAGATCGAGCTGATTGATCGCGTGGACGACATCTACAGAAACACGTCATGGGACAATGAGTTCGTAGGTTACGGTGTTCAGATCCAGCAGGTGAGGAGCAGGATGTAGACCGGACACATTGAAACTGGCGGGAGTGCGCGCTTCTCCGCACTAGCATCGTAAGCGCGTTCAATACATAGTTTGAATTGATTATCGAAGCAAATTTAAAGTCTGCAAACTACAACAGGACACATGAGGTGAACCATTATTTGGTGTCTCCAGTGTTTTTGGAAAAACATCATGGATGTAATTAACTATGTGAGACTTTGGTGATTTGATAGATTCTACCTGTAAGGTTTGTAGAAGAAATATGTCATTTTCTCTAAATATTATAAAATTCCTTATGTGGAAAATCCTTACGTATAAATCCCTGTTAGGGATCTCACAGTCAATTCAAACTAGTTTCAAAGTTTTACAGAAACCTGTTTAAATGAACCAGAGAGATCCTCCACGCCACAACCTAATCCAATATTTCTGACCTGGAAATCCGGGTCGAGAGCTAAACTGACCAGTCCAATTTATCCACACGTCTCTAATCAGTTTGTAATCAGTCAGAATCCGGGTTTTGAGCAGTGTGTTTTTTAATTGGCTGTATGGACCCATTCTGTGTCTCCTTTCAGATCATCATAGAGAAGAATCCGAGCCCTGTAGCTCTAGGAAAAAGTCACTTCAACATGAGAGGAAGTCCAGTGGACGGCAGGGACGTCTGGGACGTCAAGAAACTGCTGGAGGTAAGACCTAACCGCCTGGACTTGGCTGACGTGCTAACATTTAGCACCATTTTCCAGTAATACATCGACGTGTGCAGCGGGTGAAAATCGGATGGCAACAGTTCTCACAGTTTGAGTCCTGAACGTCTCCTCTGAGATCTCTCTGTGGTTTTGTCTTCCTGCAGCAGTTCAGTGTGGACATGGCAGAGAAAGCCTCCAACGTCTGTCTGGCTCACCTCTTCACCTATCAGGACTTCGATGAAGGCACCCTGGGTCTGGCCTACGTCGCCCCGTCCAAACCCGACATACCCGGAGGTCTTTGCTCCAAAGGTAGAGTCCTGCTGCTTCACCACCACGGCTGATTTAAAGAATTAAAGCACAATTCAGGCTGTGTTGACCAATCACAGCCTGTTGCTTGTTTCTCCAGCGTGTCCTTCATCTACAGACGAACAAAGAGTGATTTACCTCAACACGGGTTTGACCAGCACTAAGAACTATGGGAAGACCATCCTGACTAAGGTGGGCTGGTTATTTTGAAAGCTGAGGTGTTCGTACAGGCAACTGACCGTCAAATAATTTCCTATTATTGTCTGCATGTCCTGCATCAGGACCCTTGATCCAGGGCCACCACGCTATCTCTCATGGTCCAAACAGACTGAGGAGAAGCGTGCGGAACGTCCAGTTCGACGCTTCTCCTCAGTCTGTTTGTCTGGAGGTTCGTGAGCAGCGACTCCTCTCCCTTCAGGAGTAATGAAAACAGTTTGCTGCCGTCTCCACAGGAAGCAGACCTGGTGACGACTCACGAGCTCGGCCATAACTTCGGAGCAGAGCACGACCCCGACAACATCCCGTACTGCGCCCCCCGAGAGGACCAGGGAGGGAAATACGTCATGTACCCCATCGCTGTGAGCGGAGACCACGTCAACAACAAGGTGCTGCCTCCTGCTCGACGACCTGTGACGCTGCCCGATGCGGAGCGCTCACTGTCCCGAGAGGTCCTGTTTTTATGTGCACAAGTTCCTAATCTAATGGGAATAAGTTTCCTAACAGCTCCCTGCTGCAGTGTCTCTAAACTACCGTTGACCCCAGCGACTCTCAGGTCACTGATCGCTTCGTAGACATCCAACCGAAGGATTTTTACTCAGAGGCGTCAGTGGCATCGCCAATACATGAGAAAATAATCAGGACTTCAGGATCTCTGTAGTTAACCTTAGTGACCTGCAGGAAGTTACTTCAAATTTAAGCAAAAAAAGGGAAACAGAAAGCTGGATTGCAGAATACAAACCAGAGTGTTGGTGTATTTTTCTTCCCGTCTTTGTATCTGCCTTTGTTTTAGTGGAGGTTTGTACAGGTTGGTTTCAGCAGAGTGATAAGTAAATTCTCTCCTGTGGTTCCAGCTGTTCTCTAACTGCAGTAAACGCTCCATAGTGAAGCGCCTGAGGTCGAAGGCGCCGTCCTGCTTTAAGGAGAGAAACATTAATGTGTGCGGAAACTCTCGGGTGGAGCAGGGGGAGGAGTGTGATCCTGGGCTGCTGCACATCAACTCAGACCACTGCTGCACCGCCGACTGCAGGCTGAGACCTGGAGCTCAGTGCAGGTCAGAGACAAGACTGGGGATGGTGTTGGACAGCATTTTATCCAGCCTGTTGTTTGGTGGAATAAAAACATCTGTTAGTTAAAAATGTGCTGATTTTACTTCACAATTTTAACTGTTTATCGTAACCAAGGATAAAACGTATAATAACATTTAAGAATCGAGCTTCTTCTAATCACATTAACACAAATGGCCATTTTCAATGTGATTTACGAACGGATCTACGGTAGGAAACTACTTTTATTAACTATCGAACCTAAACCATGGACATTCTGCTACTTTCACCACGTATGGTATCCCTGCTCTGAGACGTTCATTAACCCCCTTGTCACTGGGGGGCTGTGCTGCAGCCGCACAGGTAAAAAAAAAACACAGTTCACCTCGCAGCTTTGCACCTGAGGGTGAACCGGTTGTTGCTACAGGTCGCAGAGTCTGACGGGTCACAGAATCAGGTGTAACTCCGGCGGAAGGCTGAGGCAGAGCACAAGGGAATGAACGAGAATGAAAAGATTTGACAGGGGAGTCGATGGTCAGGTAGCGTAACGAATCCGGGTGTTTTACCAACTTGGAACAAGATCCACCATGGAAGCGTCTGTCAGAGCCCATCGCTAGACACCACTAACCATTCAGCTTCTGCAGCACTGCTCAGAGGACGGAATTAGTCTGCTGGTGACGTACAGTGTGGGGACAGCCGTTAGAGAGTCCTCACAAGGTTTTGTCCCGTGTTCACCTCCGCTCAACAAAGATCTCTGTGTTCAGTGACAGGAACAGTGCGTGCTGCAAAAACTGCAGGTTCGAGTCCGAAGGTGAAGTCTGTCAGGAGCCCATCGACGCCACCTGTAAAGGACGCTCCTACTGCACAGGTCAGCACACAGGTCAAAGGTCATAGATCCGCTGACTGGTCCTGGTGCTTCATGTCTGCCGTGTTTGTGTCGACAGGAAACAGCAGCGAGTGTCCTCCTCCGGAAAACGCTCCAGATAAGACGGTGTGTTTGGACAGCGGAGAGTGTCTGGACGGAGAGTGTATTCCTTTCTGTCAGGCCGTCTTAAAGCTGGAGCCCTGCGCCTGCAACGGTAGGACACAGAGAGTTTGCGTTGGTCCTTGTTTGTTTAAAGCTGCACAAATAAATATTTTTATACTGACAGTGAATTAACTGACTCCTTGTCATGTGAGACGCTTGTCTCTCTACGGAGCTTATTGGCCTCATAGCTCCTGGCTTTGATTTTGTGGCACATTTCGTCTCTGGTTCCGCATCAGAGACCAGCTGGTGAACACGGTGGAGCATTAAGCAGCTAAAGAGCCAGATGTTTCCCTCAGGAGCTGGTGGAGACCAAAACCAGAGCTAAAAGAGAGGGAGTACTGGACCCTGATCCATCAGGTGGACTCAGACACCAGATCCAAATGAAGGGTCATGTTGCTCTGTAGCTGCTGGATGAGGAAATAAGCAGCTGTTTGTTAAAAAGTTCAACATATTAACTTCAGAAGCTGATAATATGTCAGATGTTGTGTTTACAGCTTGTTCTGATGCCTGAAGTGAAAAAAAAGAGCTATTATTACAGCTTTAATGCTGAAAAGATCAACTTTTGGCAAAAGTTGATCTTTATAATGTCCAGTTAAAATTCACAAACAAATTTATTTGAGTTTTGTCATCGTTAAGAGAAAATTTGAAAATACAGTAAATCTTCATCAACATCAACATTTAATCACTACATCATTGTGAGTATAGATACCGAGTCTGTTTAAGACATTTACAGCTCTGGGAGTTGATTGCTAGTTCCTGGAGTCTGACGTGTCTCTGCCGGTGTATTTTCTGCTCCTGGGTCCAAACTTTACTGGGATTAAACATTTCCATCATGAGGACATAACGTGGTGGATCTTTAACCCGCAGTCTGAGTGAAGTTCGGCTTGTTTTTCAACTGCAATCTCTGCAGTAAATACTCCGTGTCTGCTTCCTTCGTCTCCGTAGAAACCAACTCGTCCTGTAGAGTCTGCTGTCGGAGCAGCAGTGGTGTCTGCGCCCCCTACCAGGACAAAACGGGCAACTTCCTGTTCCTGCGTAAAGGCAAACCCTGCACTGTGGGATTCTGTGACGGAGCGGTAAGACGGTTCATCGCTTAAAAACCTGACATTGTAAATAAAAGACAGCAGGATGTGTAAATGTGTGGACGGCTGTTGTTTCTGCAGGGGAAGTGTATGAAGCAGGTGCAGGATGTGGTGGAGCGTCTGTGGGATTTCATCGATAAACTGGACATCAACACGTTCGGGAAGTTTCTGGCTGATAACATCGTGGGTTCGGTGGTGGCTTTCTCTCTGGTCTTCTGGGTTCCTTTCAGCATCCTGGTCCACTGTGTGGTGGGTCTCTGCTGATCTCAGTACACCGGCTTTATTATTATTACAGGTCACAGTTGATCCTGACCACATCCCCTCCGGTATTTTCTGTAGTCTCCCGGTCGACTGGTCGATCGGTGGGTCGATGCGCTCTCGTCCGACCGCATTCTCGTTGGCTGGACGTTCGCCGTCGTTACTGTCATAAGGAGAAAAGTGCTACATCAATACATCAGTAGCCGTCCAGGATGAATCCATTACTTTGCGCCGTGGGAGGGAAAGGCTGGTCTTTTCACAGGTCTTTAATGTTTGAGGCCTTGAGTGAATATTCCTCAATAGCTCTTGTGCAGGGATCACCAGACGATATACTTCTGTTTTCAGAAATGATACGATGAGGGCAGGAGCTCGCTGGGCGGCTCTGAGTGTGTTTCATTTCAGTAGAAAATAATCAGGTTTAAACGATTTAATGTGCAGTAAGCACCAGATTTTTCTGTTGTTAGGCTAATAATGCTGCCGGGTAGATGAACTCAGCGCACTGTGGCTGATTTTGATCATCTAGATACAACGTGCAGACCAATCGATGGGTTGAAGAGTAGGAACGGTTTCAGTCGACCAGGATTTTCTTTGGTTGCCTTCAGACCCAGTAACTGCACGGTGCAACTGCCAGAGTTGTTAGAAGTGGTCAAGTCAGAAGTCTTCTTAATAAAAGTGAAAGATGAAGTTCCTTCAGGTCCCAGTGCTGATCACCACATTACTTAAATGTTTGAAGCAAAATATCATCATCACTACCGAAGCTGCGAGACTCTGCTGTTTCAATTCTCACTTTTCATCCTTTTTCAGGACAAGAAGCTGGACAGACAATATGAACAGACCACCAAGTCTCTGTTCTTCCCCAGTGTGAGTATCTGTATATATGTACAGTACACAACAAGACCGAGTACATCACTGAGCAATATCACTAAAACGTTAAATGACTCAAAACTGTGTCATCTGACAATAACATCATTAATTTGAAGTTGAAGTGTAGGACATTTGATCTCATCTGTAATTAAAGACAAACAGGATCAATAGACGACACTGAAAATTCTGACCCTGTTTTTACCGGCTGTCTGTCCTGGTGCACTGCAGAATATCTTGGCGTGTTGGCCCTGCCTGTAGATCAATGGAATAGTTGAACACCATTGGCAGAAATGTAAGACAAACAAAACCGGGACAAAAACTCCACAGGGAACCTTTTCATCTCCTTCCTTTCAGGCAGCGGTTGGTTTCTCTTTACTTGTGAAAATCAACTTGCTGCAGAGACATAATCCATCAAGGTTCACTTAAGTATGTTATCCTGCCGCACGGATGAATAAACTGTAAGGGATAAGGAGCAGATGTAGCGGCAGTCAGTCAGTTTACGTTCATGGTAACAATAAGACTCCTGCTATGGACAGTGCTGGGGGGGTCAGATATTGTTCAGGAAGTGCCGTTTGTTACTTCTGCCTGTTGAACGAAAGCACAGATTAATAATGTGTCAGAAAAAAACAAAAAACCACCGACCGTCCATCAGAGCAGAGTGTAAATTACACACTGTCATAATTATGCGAGGATTATGTTCAGGTCAGGAGAGGTAACGTGCTTTAACAGTCAAACTGAAGTCGTACAACAGGCTGTGACTCTTTTCAGTCTGTTAAGTACAGAATATGGGATTTTGATTAGTCTGTGCTTTCATGTAGAATTTGCTGGTTTTACTCTGAAAGCTTCATGCAGCTCAAACGTTTCCCCAGAACAGTGCATTCAGTTCAGTCCCCGTCCACAGATTTCCAAGGCGCTTTTTGGCCCCTGTGGTTCCCTAGAATCTTGTAAAAATGGCAGAAATGTGATTGATGGAGCCCTTTTCACAGTTTTCATTGATTGTCGTTTGAACTCGGGGGTTGATTTTCCAACAACACAGCTCATCAGTGCACTTTTGCATATGATTGTCAGTTTCTGGACGTCAGAGTGTCCCTGAATGCACCACCAAAGAGCCTTGCAGCGACAACGTTAGAGGGAAAAAATGGATCGATCCCCTTTTTTAATCATTTCAAGCAAAAATGTCAAAAGTTTGCAGATTTTAGCTTCTTAAATGTGGAGATTTACTGCTTCTCTTTGTTTTACACTTTTGTAAACTGAATATTTTGGGTTGTTTGTCACCATGTGACAGGGTACCATCCAGTACTGGGGGGAGGGGGACGCCCCCTCACTTTACCTGTTTGGGTAGATTTTCTTACTAAAATCTGCCTGAACGTTGACTGATGGTCCAGCTGCTAAAATCCGGAGGAGAGAAGAGAGCAGCTGATAAACACGTTGATTCGTTCTCGCGATTCACATTGTCATTAGTTAGAACATGAACAGTACTGACTCTGATGGTTAATTTTCCCAGAATGCTGAGCTCCTGAGCAGCCTGGAGTCCGCGTCTGTTCGGATCTTCAAACCTCCAAACTTCCCCACCACCGCCGGCCCCCTCCGTTTCCTATCATCGGGCCCCCAACAGACCAGCACCCCTCCGGTCTCCAGCTTTGCCCCCGGCCCTGACCACGCCCCTGGTCCCTGTCATGTCCCCTCTCCTCTGGACAGCCCCCGCATGGCCACCATCCAGGAGGACCCCAGCTTCGACTCCCACCTGGACGAGGAGGCTCTGGAGGAGGCGTTCGGGCGGCCGGGGGGATCGGCTCAGCGCTCCTTCGAGGACCTGACGGAGAAAAGCGTGACGCGTCGCAGCGAGAAGGCGATGCTGTTCAGAATGCAGAGACAACATCAGATCAACACCAAGGAGACACAGTGCTGAGAGGCAAGTGGACTTACCGTCAGACATCAGGTGGTTTGTCCCGTTCAGGTCCTCGTGCTCTGGTTTCACCGTTTTACAGCTTTTTAAACTGGCTCTGTACTGAAGACTGCTGCACTGTTGCTTTGTTTTTGCAGTAAAACTCAAGTCTGATCGCAGGTTTGAAACAAGAAAGCGGCTTTTTAAGTTGCCTTCCATGTCCTCACATTTTTATAAACAAGAACAGGTTCAAATTATGGATTATTATCATTCATTATGGATAAAAAAAAAACACTTTTTTGTTGTCTTTAATAGTGAAGAAAAAAAAAAGCCTTCAAAACGTGTCCTGTGAGGTCAGACCTTGGTTTCAAATCGCCGCTCGGTCCTTTCTCAGCTGGGAAGTTCAGTTCAGGGGCCGTCCTCATCACGTCTCGAAAAATACAAGTACAGTTGTCTTCTGGAAGCTTTTGACACACGGGCCGGGTATCAAACCTTCTTTGGTACCGATTAAAAATGGCTCAGAGTCTCAGATTATCAAAGACGTGGTCTAATCAGATGCTTTCATCAGGTAATGAAATAGAGACTTGGTGCTCTTACTGAAATCTGACAACTGTTGGATGGATTGTTATGAAATGTTATTCAGACGTCCATGTTCCCTCAGGATGAACTGTAATAAGTTTGCTGATCCTCTGACTTTTCATCTAGTGCCACCATCAGGTCGACAATTTAGTTTGTCCAATACTTTTGTTTTATGACCAGATACCTGCAAAACCCAGATGCTGTGTTGGTTGTCTTCCACCATGACACCAGTACAAAGGATAAAACCAGCAACTGTCGCCTCCCACACTTGTTTTAGTTCCGAACGCCTCGTGTTCGTTTTAGTTCCGAACGCCTCAAGCTCGTTTTAGTTCCCAAACGCCTCAAGCTCGTTTTAGTTCCCAAACGCCTCAAGCTCATTTTAGTTCCCAAACGCCTCATGTTCGTTTTAGTTCCCAAACGCCTCAAGCTCATTTTAGTTCCCAAACGCCTTTAGCTCATTTTAGTTCCCAAACGCCTCAAGCTCATTTTAGTTCACAACGCCCCATGTTCGTTTTAGTTCTGAATGCCTCAAGCTCATTTTAGTTCCCGAACGCCTCATGTTCGTTTAGTTCCCAAATGCCTCAAGCTCATTTTAGTTCCCGAACGCCTCAAGCTCATTTTAGTTCGGAACGCCTCAAGCTCATTTTAGTTCAGAATGCCCCATGTTCGTTTTAGTTCCCAAATGCCTCAAGCTCATTTTAGTTCCTGAACGCCTCGTTTTCGTTTTTGTTATGGCATTTGTCAAGCAACAAAAATCGTATTATTGGCATTTGTCAAGCAACAAAAATCGTATTATTTTTAAGTTCAGAGTCAAAATGAAACTGTTTTTTGTTTGTCTGCTTGTCTTGTTACATGAAATTAAAGTACAAAAACTCAGGTATCAAAAAGTTTCAGACGATAGCCAGTTCTAGTTGCAGTGCTGATTTAAAAAAAAAAAAAATTTAGTGTTTGTCAGCTTGTCTTGTTACATGAAATTAAAGTACAAAAACTCAGGTATCAAAAAGTTTCAGACGATAGCCAGTTCTAGTTGCAGTGCTGATTTAAAAAAAAAAAAAGACAATCATTAGTGTGTAGAGTGCCTTTCTAATGGAAGCAATAGCTTTTTTGCGACTGAAACTTGATCTTGAAGAGTCGATGTTTGGCAAGTCGAGACCAGCATGGGAATACAAATCACCGGCATTTACAGAAACAGCAGCCTGTTCTGCAGCAGTATAAACAGCGATAGAATCCCGGCTACAGGGAACAGTAATAAGCTTATTCACTGTTGATCATCCAGGTTCGCGTGGTCTGGCTGCTCCTGGCATGGAGACTCAAAGTGTTCAAAACCGAATAAATGAGCATCAGTATCAAATCAATAACCTTGTGAATAAATAGACGTAATTAGATTATTCAATAAATGCCTGAAACTGATTTTAATATAAAATGTTTTTTATGAGCTGAACGGTTATTTTAATTTCACTCCAGAAGTCTTTATTTCAGAACGTGATGTCTTTATTTCGTCCTGCCACTTTGGGTGTCGGTTCATTCAGATTGAAGCAGCAGCAAATCACACGACCGGCTCTGCCCTGTTTAACTTTACTGACAGACAAAGACGTGGTGGCATTATGAAATAAAATAAGAAGCAATAGCAACAAATAAAAACTTCTGGAAAGGTTTGTTTAATTTTGAACACTTTGGGCCACCATATTTTAAGGTCAGAAATAAAACATCCAGAACCAGATCAGCTGACAGCATCATCTGTATTTTACAAATGACAAATGTTAAACCTTCAGGTATTTACTTTCCAGCTTTGGACATATTTAAAGGCCAGTACAGCTGCAATGATCAGTCGTTTCATCGCAACAAAAGTGCCAAAGATTTGATGGTCTCAGCTTCTCAGATGGGATTATTTGCTGCTTTTTCTTGTTTACACACCATAGTTAATTAAACATCTCTGGGTTTTGACAAAACGAGACATTTGAAGACGTCAGCTTGGGCTGTAGGAAGTTGTGGCGGGATTAATTGATGGGGAGAATAATCAGTAGTTGCAGCCCTAAAAGGCCAAAGTGCACAAATGACTTGTGCAAGCAGCCAAATTTGTGTCAAACGTTGTTGATGTTCTCACTGTGATACAGATGCATCAGTACATGTCAGTACAGAGGTCAAAGATTGTACTTTGAAGGATCCTTACCAAAAATGTTTGTTCTGAAATTATGTGAAAAAATGAATTTTTGGGTGACTTTCATTTTTAAAATCTCAAATATGTGAATGGAGTTTGGTTGAAGACTCTGTGGGCACATGAATACTGATGGTTCCCTACATCTTCTGTTCATGTAAGAAGATTAAAATATTTTGGGAGAATTTAAGGCAGCGGGGAAAGAAATGTAAACCCCACCCGCCCCCACCCAGAGTTTAGTTGTTGTTTCAGTAAAACCCGTTTCTGTTTTAAGACTCAACGTCAAGTGTTTCACTTGGAATTGAACCACTAACCTTGACAGTGTTGGTGCCTTGCTCAAACTACTCGCTACACAAGACTCTGTACATATTTTTGTATATATTATACGTGCTGCAAAAAATATTCATATGTAGCCTGGTGTTCTGTTTTAAAGCATGTTACTATGGAAGCCCATTTCCACCCGTCAAGTCAAATTTAATTATATTAGCGCTGCAGCAGGTAGTTGATTAATCTATTGACAGAAAATTAATCAGGAATTATTTTTGCTAAATTGCTAATAATGTAATAGTTATAGGATCTCAAATGTGAGAATTTGTTTTCTAGGTCTTATATTATAGTAAATTGAATATTATATTAAAAGGAAATTTGATTAAGTCCCTTTCGCCTCAGTGACATTGTGATGGGCATTTTTTGACTATTTTCTAATGTTTTACAGACCAAATGATTAATCGATTAATCAACAGAATAATTGAACCAAAATAGTCTTTAGTTGCAGCCCTAATTTATATAACTGGAATCACAGATTTGCCTTAAATGGCTTTAAAACATACAACACCCTCTTACATACGTAGTCAGAAGTTTTACTTTAAGTCAAAATAAGAGATACTCCGTTAGGATTTCTGTTGTTTTTAACATTTCATGTTTTTTCTTCTTGGCAGATTTGGGCTTCCATATCTATCAAATTATTTGTATCATAAATTTTCATTTGTAGAAAATATAGACGTGTAGTTG
Source organism: Xiphias gladius (assembly GCF_016859285.1). Lineage (NCBI taxonomy): Eukaryota > Metazoa > Chordata > Actinopteri > Istiophoriformes > Xiphiidae > Xiphias > Xiphias gladius. The sequence goes on along the minus strand of NC_053403.1, from coordinate 906,374 downwards.
ATCTGTTGCTTTCAGACTTGTGATTTTTTTTTTTTTTATACCATGTTGGCATAAAAACCAATGTCTAATGTTAAAATCCCACACAGGGGCTTTAAACCAAACTTCAGTCAAAAAACAGAGGCATTTACAGCTGTTTGCATTGTTTCAAATCAACTTGTGTCAATGGGAGAATGAGTAAAGCTGTTTGTTACCAGAGTTTAGTTTTCATTAAGTGTCAAATTTTTGTGCTCAAGTATTGTGTTTTATTTTATTCATTGGAAGCCTGTTAACATCTTTGTTTTAAATGACTGTCAGACCTCAGTGTGCCATCTCTTCCTCTGTAATATTCAAATGCACTAGTCAGTATTTTTAACATTGTGTACGAAAGATATGTGTTGAGTCCTGTACACTGATATTTCTGTTTATTTAGAGTCTGTGTCGTCATTTGCTGACGATCATTTGTACTGATCCATTTAAAAGGTCTGAGTATAATGTGGGTTTACCCGTCAGACAAAAATAAAACGTTTTACTGTCGGATTTCATGTCAGCAAACTCTGTTTTTCAACGGTGATTAGAAGTAAACTTATCAATCTCCCGAGAGATGTTTTATCAGTGCGGAATTGAAGCGAGTCGACGGATGTCAATGTCAGCCCACCACTTTGTTTACTGCTGATTAGCAGACTCCTGCCAGTTGGACAAAACGATCCCGACTCAAGTTCCGCTTACTAGCTTTTTCCAGGGCTTTCAACCATATACCATGGCTCTCACCAGTGGACAGTTTGTTCAGCTGTCATGGACGTGCCGGCTCAGTAGCTGTTAGGATTTCAGAGTCAGTGACAGTGTCGTGTCCTTTTTTTTCTCCACTATGTTTTTGTTTCGTAGACTAAACGATTAAGTGAAAACAAGATGAATTGATAAAAGATAATCATTAGTTGCAGCCTCACTTAGTAACGTCAGTATTATTTTCTTCTGCCTTTGTCTAAAATCAGAGTCAGTTTTCAGACATAAACGTCTAAACACATTAAAGCTTTTTGTTTCCAGAATAATTCACGTTGAACTCCTTTAAAACCTCAGTTAAAACAAAAAAAAAGTCAAACCACATCCACTACAACTCGCACTGGACAAATGTTTATTTTCCTCGTACAGAAATCTAATGTTGAAACGACATTTGTTTTACAGATAAATCAAGTACAAAAAACAGTCAACGTTGGTGCTGGTGGTTCATCTCCTGAAGCTGATTCCTTTGGAATCATGTTTCCAACAAAGAGCTCGTCTTTGTTCAAGAAGGCGGCGACAGTTTACTCCAAATCCCGTATTTAGACTTTATCATCAGTGTATAAATACATAAACTAATAACTGGTTTGTAACAAACGACGATGCAGCTGTAAGAAGATATAAAAACACATTTAAGTGTTTATTCGTCTATTCGTGTTTGTTCCATCCTGTGATTCGCTGCGTTGTGGTTCATCGCCTGTTCGTCCAGCAGCCTCTGCTGATGGAGGAGTTGGAGCCGGATGAAGACTTTAACAAAACACTGGGATCTGGTCACAGCAGCATCAGAGTCCGTTAGAAACCAGTTAGTACGTCTTTACATACTGGTCGTACAGGACAAACGGGGGGACTTGAAGTGAAGTGTTACCGAGAAGGCAAACATCAGTTCGTCGTCATCACCTCCCCGTGGTCAGATCCGCGTCGGCGTCACTGACGACAGGTGTTACTGGTGGTGACGTCACAGAGTGGGCTCGGTCAGAAGGTGGGGCTGAGAGCGTCGTAGAGCCGATGGGCGGCGACCTCCACCATCTCCCTCAGAGACTCGTCCTCTGTGCAGACCACAGACTGCAGATCGGGACACACGGGGGTCGGAGGTCAGAGGTCAGAGGTCAGAACACAGGTAAAGGGCTGAAACGCCAGCGGTTAAGATGAGGCCCGGACGCGATCGACACCACGCCGGTTGAATCGTTACGATTCTGACTGACGGTGGATGGTTCCTGCGTTTGAATGTGCTGGATTCATTTTATGTGACTGAAAAACAACGGTCCAGATGTTCAGGTGTTGTACTCACCCTGGTCTCTGGGTCGATGAACGCAGTGACTCCGTCCACCGTCACGCTCAGGCCTTTACCGTCCTTCGCATTCACACAGTCGTCCCCGAACATGTCGCTGCAACACACGCGACGGACAACATTACCGACAATGTTACCCTGCTGTCTGCTGGTTCCTTTGAACTCTAACACCACGGGCCACTTTTATACGCTCTTATCTTGAAAATCACAGCCTCACTTCTCGGAAAAACAAAACAAAAAACACGTGGTAAGTAACTTTTTTGGAACTGAACCACATATAAAGATTTTTGAAAAATTTTGAGAATATTTTAAAATAATAAAAAAAAAAAAAATATATATATATAAAATCAGTAAAAGTTAAAGTTGTCTCTGAAAAGACCTTAAACATTTTGACCATCTGCAGCTTTGTCAGATATTTTCATTTAAAAAAAACAAAACATTTTCCTCCTGTTTTAAATCACGCTTACAAAAGGTGCGTTTGTTTTACAACATGGCGACTACCAGGTGGGTGGGGCTTCGGAGAGCATCAGGTAACAGCTTTAAAGAGACGGACCAAACCGACTTGACCTCAGCTGAAAACTCTCTGCCAGCTGTCGTGGTGTCGACTCCACCTGACTGGCAGTCCGGACGGCGTAAAACAAACACCCCCCGGGTGTCTTGGGCAGGTCACTGTGTTCAGTACTCACTGCAGCATGAGCTCCAGTCTCTCTACGAACACGTCCATGTCGAAGGTTTCCTTCCTGCCTTCAGGGACTGAAACAAACAAACGTGAATCATTAAAACTCGTTTCTGTTCGTCGGTGTAATAAAACAAACAAAAAACCAACGTGGCCCAGCAGGTCGTCGTGTTTACTGACATTTCTGGGCGGTGGGGTTGGACTGGACCTCCAGGACCACCGTAGTGACGGCGTCGGCGTACATGTCGTTGAGCGGGTTGGCGATCCACTGGGACGAGAACACAGAGTCAGTCGCGCGTTCGCTCCTTTCATGGACGACACTGATGTTCTGCTATAAACCTGCACCGGTCTTTCTGAGCCGCTCTTAACCTCTTTGTTTTTCCTCATTTCTCTTCAATCCTCCATTTTAATTTTTGTCTCTTTGACTATGACCATGGTAACACTTCACTTCAAGTCCCCCGTTTGTCCTGTATAATCGTTACATAAAGACGTGATAACTGGTTTCTGACAGACTCTGATGATGCTGTGACCAGATCTCGTTGTTCATCAGCGTCTCTGTCACCGGCTCCAACTCCTCCGTCAGCGGAGGCTGCTGGACGAACAGACGATGAACCACAACGCAGTGAAACAGCAGGAATAATAGAAAAAGCACTGAACTGTAATAAACTAAAAATATGCATGTATCAGACTTTAACTATGCTAAACCGTTTTAAATGCTAACAGGGGACTTGAGGTGGATCCTGACATGGCAGCAGCGGTCGAGTGTTTAGAGTTTATGAAGTTTTTACCAACTTCACAGCGACCGGATCAGGGTGCTTTCTCCCTTTAAAACCTCTACAAACTGACGGACTGCCCTCGGAAACTTGTTCCAGCCCCGTGGCGGATGAGTTTGTGTGCCTGACCTCCAGCAGCACCATGCCGGCCTCGTGAACCAGGGTGATGCTCTTGAAGATCCTGACGGTGATTTTGTCCGCTCCCTCCACCTGCTCCACGTCTCCTAAAAAACACAAAGGCGGCGGGGAGTCAGGTTTAAAACTCTGGTTTCGTGGCTCTGGCGCTGAGGTGAGCGGTGGGAGGTGCCGACCCACCTGCGAGGCTTCGTAGCTGGCTGACCAGCAGGGAGATGGGTCCGGTGTATGGGATGGCCTGAGTCTGCGTCACCGTGCCCATACACAGATCTGTGTAGTCTGAACAAGGAAACGCCATCATCACTTAAATCAGTCGTTTGGTCTGGAAGGCGACGGCTTCAATTCTCAACCAGTCAAAGTTTGATATTTTGTCTCGTTGATGATCAGAATTGTTGCTGATTCATTTGTTCCAACTCGGGTCAACGATTAAATTCGGAACATTTGTTTGGATAAATGTCTGATAAGCAGAGAGAAGAGTAAACACACACACACACACACACACACACACAGGTCTCTATAAGCCTGTGAGGACACTCATTAATATAACGGATTCCCTGGGCCCTAATCCTGACCTAAACCTGGTTCTGACCTGAACCCTAAAACCAGGTCTGAACCCTCAAACAGCCCTTTGAAGGTGTGAGGTCTGGACAAAATGTCCTCAACACGATGGTTTCACATTACAACATTTGTCCACACAACCTCAGAGACATGCACACACACACACACACACACACACACACACACACACACACACACACACACACACACACACACAGAGTTACTGACTGGAGAGGTCGGAGGGTGTCAGGATGTGATAGTTGAAGTTTCTTTTGACGAGGATCCCAGAGATCCTCTGACCCTGAGCACACTTTTTATCGGCCAGAGAGCCCATCACCTGCAGCAGAGCATGCTGGGAGTTAACAACACGCTCGTGGAATCGGCAGAAAAATAAAACCGATCTGATGCCTGCGGATTCAGACCGACCTTCGCCAGTTTCTCTCCCCTGAAGTTCAGCGTGACGGCCTCGGTGTTTCGTGGGTTGTGGACTTCGATGTGAACCTCGTCGTTGTCTTCGTACTCGCGGATCAGAGCCGCCTTCAGACGGGCCATCTCGTTCTGCTCGCCGTGGACCAGAATCTGGAGACAGAAAGACCGAGAGCTCGGTGCCGATGTTTACTCGACGTATTCACACGTCAACAGGTCACCTGGTTGCCGTGCCAACACTTTACCGTGGTGAATTTATTCAGCGGCCGCGTCTCGCTCAGCGAGCTCCAACGGAAACATGCAAACATTTGAAAAAAATCAGTCTTCTTCTCAGAACTTCTCAGGTCTCAATAACAGAGCGTAACCAAGCAACAGCTGCATCATTGAGTGTGTTTCCGTGGACCCGAGAATCCCGGTTATGATCCAGGTTTTGATCATACCGGGGACCTGATGCTGGGCAGCGCAGAGGAGTCTGGTTCTGCACATCCCCCTGCACGTGATAAACACTAGCGTTTAAATGTTCGACCTCCCTCTAACTGTTGCTTTCATTTGACTGAGGCCCTTTTCTCTCGTAGCGGCTTTAACACTGTACGTAGTTCGGTGATTCCGTGGACGTGCGCTCAGGTTTCTGGGGAATTCAAGTGACTTGTGTTTGGAAACCTGTGACCGGTCTACAGCCTGAGAGCAGCTCGACATTTCCCCGCTTCGTCACCCAAAGACTAAACTCTGTTTCCTCGACCGGGAGACGCCTACTCTGCCGCCGCCGCCGCAGCTCGTGCTTCCGTTACACGTCGGCAGCGTTCGGAAACCCGGAGAAGATGTACACGTGCCGGTCCTGGCTCCTTTCACGGGACTCCAGGTGTCTGAAACTGGGATTTGATGTTCACGTGTGCAAACGCTAGGGCTGCTCCTAACAACCAATTTCCTCAGAAACAGGATACTTCAGAAACCCAGTAACAACTGCTGATTTGTGAAGCAGCTCTGTGTCAACTTCTGCATTAGAGGAGGCTCAAACAACAGAAAGTGTCAAGCGTTTCTCGCTGTTCAAACTCCACCTCTCTGATTCCAACGTCACCGATGGGGACAAAGCCTATCAAAACTTTATCTGATGGGTTTCTCCTATTGTTTCGAGACGGACCGCCGGGGCGAGCGCTTACCACGTGAGGAGGTTTGAGCGCTCTGATGAACTCGCTGGTCTGCTGGTAGTCGGTGTGAGCGGAAAAGGAGATGTAGTCCACCGACATCTTGAGAGGAAGCTTCTGACCCGACATGGTGGTTATCTCATCGGGCTCCGTCATGATGTGCTGAAACACACACGTACACACACACACACGTTGTCAGAGGTGTGACAGCAGCCGGTGGTCTGAGACTATTGAGGCTGATAAATGTTGATATTAGACAACAAGGAAAAATCTTACAGGTTCCACAAACTGTGAAACCAGAGGAACTAATGTCAGGAAAAGCTGAAATTGATTTTCCACCACATCAGAAGAGCTGGGAATGTTAAACCACGGCTGATTTCAAACTCAGCACCAGAAAAGATCAGCACAGTCAGTAGGTTGCTGTTTTCATTCATATGATATTTGATGAAACGACCGAATGAAGAAAGGCCTGCGGAGGAGGAAAAGGAGACACTTCTCTCCACAGTAGACCACTTGCTGAGTGTCTCATGGGTATTTTACTTTGCTGTGAAACTATCGGGGCTGCAAACTCCACCCTGACAGTTCCTGAACCTTTGGAAAGTACCACCCCCCCGGCACCTAGAACAATCCTACAGGAACTCGAAACGCAGATGTATTTCCTGAGGTGCTCAACGGGGTTCTTGGTTCCCTGTTCCTGCAGTGGAAAAACCCGAGCTGCGTTTCACCCCTCTGGTCCACAGGCACCAGCACCAGCGGCGCTCCGGGTGACTGACAGCTTCTGTCGTCCACTGCAGCCTCTGATTGGAGGAGCGCCGCCTGAGAGCACAAACCCAGCGAAACGCTGTTCGCTGCGTTTGCTTTTATCCAAATCACCGGGCTGCTACAGAATAACCTCATATGAAACTACACACATCGGACCGGTCCGTTGTGACTCCGTAGCACCAGACCCTCTGATCTACATTCAGCTTCGCTCAGCTCTTTTTCCCACTTTGCCGCACCTACGTGAACCAAAACGGCAGGCGGAGACGCCGCTTTACGCTGGCTGGGCCCCTCCTCTCTCGGAGCCGGACTCACCTTGGCGAGCGTTCCCTCCACACAGTACCCAGCGATGATGACTCCGTTCCTCTTGTCGGTGCACCAGCTCTCGAACAGCTCTCTGGACAAACCGCTCTGCATCATACCGGGAGACGCCATCACCACGCTGGGGCCGATGTCGTCGAAGTGATCCATGCTCTGGAACGCAGACGCATTCAGGGACGTGAAAGGAGGCCGACTGCCGCGGGAGGAAAAACAACATACCGTGGCTGTCCAGTGGCGGGACGGCCCACGGAGCTCGCCGTCTCACCTTGAGGTTGCTGATGTGTTTAAAGACGAAGGGGTTGTTGATGTTGATGGCCTTGCGGATCTTGTCGTTCATGGCGTTGATGTAGGTCTGGTACACGGCCATGCACTTCCTGGCCAGAGAGGAGGCGTAGTAGATAGGGATGTCGTGGAGCTCCGGGTGGTTCTGCCAGTACTCGTCTGGTTCAACCACACACACACAGAATACGAGGTCAAAGATCTGAAGAACCGGCTCTTCTTATTTCAAAATCTTCAAACACAAATCTCAAGTCAAGTTCAGAGCCAGAACACAGAAAACCGGGTCCAGAGTTTCCACCGCTGCGGTTTCACCACATCGGCTTCAGAAAAGTTCATTGATAAAATCCGGCTATGAAATCTAACAGCTGCAGTGATTAATATTTTCACAATGGTGTAAACGGACGGTGTCACTAGTACTGACGGACTCGATGAGAACTGTCACCGACGCCGCAGCTCAAAGAGCTTTTCAGCTTCTTGTAGCTCTGAGTTCTGGTTTTGTGGCACATTTCCCGTCGGGTAAATCAGCTCACAGTCGTTCAAAGCGCAGCGCGAGTTCCCCCATCACACCAAGTCTCCTCATGCTACGACTGGACGATATATTCATTTAATTCCATTAATGTGAATTTTTGTTTCCGCGCGATGTGTAAAATGTGTTTCACACCGTGCGACGTGTTCTTTCCGTCAAAAAGCAACGATTGCTGCTACAGTATCTGTCCTCAGTCACGGTCCTGTAATGTGTGACGTGATTAACTGCACTGCTGCAAACACCTGCTGCAGTGTGTTATGGTGAGTAAAACTGAATGTAAACTCCACAGGCTCCTTTTAATTTGAATGTCATTGGTCATAAGCGGTTTAGGACTGAATCCTACATAAATTACAAGGGTTGGTTAATGCTTCTAAACAATCAATTATATTTTATCGATAACTTGATTCTCTCAGTGTAAAGCCGCTCGGGCAGCGCCGGTTTTGAAAAATGTTTCCGTCCTGGGAGTTTATTCCCAGAGTCGACCACTTTCATCAGCTTTCGAACCCTCGTTTTTCCACAGTTCTAACTGGCAACACGTCTTTCGCCATAAAATATGAAACTGCACTGGCTGCGTCCCAGAGCTCTTATCGTACAGGGTGACGACTGAAAAGGCAGACAGGAGCGACTGCCGCCGAGGTTTGAACTCAGCGTTACCACACGAGGCTTATTGTTTGTGGGTCTGGCCGCTAATGCTGCAGTTCGGGAGGCCAGACCGTCTTTCTGTTTACTGGGTGCGACGGTAACATTACATTTTCAAACGGCGGAAAAGGTTCGTATCGTTTCCCGTCTTCGTCCACACAGGTCGCCGCATATTTTACAACAGATATCTCTGCTGTTTATCCAGCTGTAGAAATCCAAACCTCTTCTGAAACACAGCTGATGCGTCACCTCTCGTCTTTTGGGGACTTTTGAATCTGCTCGCGGTCGCTCAGTTTTACCTTTCCAACAATGTTTTCAGTGATGTCATCTGACACCAGACACTTCAAATGATGTGTGTCGTCGTCTCACCCAGGATGAGCAGCAGCTCCTGGGCCCGTCCCAGAGCGAAGACGGGGATCAGACATCGACCCTCCCTGTTCACGATGTCGTGGACGGTGTTACAGAAACGAGCCTCTCTCTCCTCTCGCTTCTCATGGATGTGAGTCCCATAGGTCGACTCCTGACACGCAACACACACAGAGACGCGTGGAATTTAAAATTCAGATGCTCAGGTCACTTTTCCGCCTGCTCCAAATTCTGCTCAGTGTTTAAATAAAGTTTCAGTTTAAATCTCAGCAGCCACACTCACAGTGATGAGGATGTCTGGTTTGACACTGGGGATCTCTGCTGCCATCAGATGTCTGTCTTCCTGACGGGAGAAATCTCCTGTGTACAACAACTACACACACACACACACACACACACACACACACACACACCTAAAAGTATAAATCATACTGGAATTGTCCTTTTTTGGGTCTGGATTTTAGACTAACGTACGACGATATCTCCGACAGCACCAGACAGAACCAAATCCTAAAGCAGCCCATCACGTTCCACCAATAAAAACCCACTCTACACTAACAAATTCAACTCCAGGGCTGCAAACTGACAGTTAGTCATCATTGTTCTATCTGTTAATTAATCAACAAATTGTTAGTCAATAAAAGCATGAAGGCCCGTCCCCGAGCCCAAGGTGACGTCTGCGAATGTCCTGTTTGGTTCAACCAACAGGCCAAAACTCAAGAGATATTCAAATTACAGTGAAAGAAAACAGAAGAGCTGAAAGTCCTCACATCTGAGAAGCTGGAACTAGAGAATGATTAGTGGATGTGCTTGAAAAGTGATTGAAACCCATGATCAATGATCAAAATAGCTACCAATTAATTTTCTGTCTATCGATTAATTGATTGTCAGAAAAATACAACACTATAACACCTGTTCTCCATCAGAGCAGAGTGTAAATCGGACGCTGGGATTCATATTTGATCATTAATGTGTATTTTACAGGTCAGAGGATACTGTCTATTCCGGGATGTAACCTGCTCTAACAGATATTGTAAAATGGCCAACTTGTTTTCTGTCAGAGTAGTTGGATATTTTAGTATTTTTATGAAATCTCTTATCAGCATTTGCTTTCATTTAGGTGGCAGGACAATAAAATGCTGCATAACATTATTTACTTTTTTTTTTTTTAAAGAATTATAATTCCCTGCTTTTATTCTGAAGGGCAGAGGCATAACCTGGAAGCCTTACTTCAAAAGTCCCCTGAACCAGAGCCCTCACGTTATCCATCTCATCACATGGTGCATCAATCCATTTCTTTGGTTTATATACATTTTCATATTTTTATATATTTATATATATTGAATTGATTTTTTTTTTTCTACCACATGATCCTCTGGGGGCTCGGTGAACATGAGACCGGAAACTCTCAAAGAACTTAGATCAGATCCTGAACAGGCTGCAGACACTCGGTGTCAGCAGGCAGTGACGTAACTAGACCGGGATGAATCTGGACTTGCCGGTTGAGTTCCGTGGCCGACCGAACTTCACGTGGCCAGTGTGCGTTACCTTGACGCCGGCGATCTCGATCATGAACATGGCGGCGCCGAGGACGTGTCCGGCGTGGTAGCACCAGAACTTGATGCCGGCCACTTCCTTCACCTCGTGGAAGTTGATGGTCTCGATCTTCTCCATGCTCTCCTCCAGGTCTGTCTCCGTGTACAGCATGTCGTCTGCCGAGATGTTACTGCAACAAACACCACAGACCAGCATCAATACACAACACACGCACACTACAATCTTACGTATCAAGTCCTGCCCGACTCGGACGCAGTCCTACCTGACTTTGACGTAGTCGGACAGCAGCCAGCGGTAGATGGCCTTGGTGGCGTGAGTCATGAAGGTTCGTCCTTTGAAGCTGGTCTTCTGCAGGAACCAGGGCAGAGCTCCACAGTGGTCCAGGTGGAAGCTGAGGGGGTGCGGAGGAGGGGGCCACAGGCCGGTTACTGAGGAGCCTCCAGTTCTACGTCCACCCTGACTCTTATGTTACCTCAGGTGCGGTGGGCTTTCACTCCTGAACTTTCACTGTCATGACCAGCTTCTGCACCACATTGTCTTTGTTCTCTGGCTCTTTATTACCGTGGGATCATTTTCATCAACCACAGAAATTGTTGCACAAAATGTCCTGCTCACTACAAATCGTGGTCCCTGTTCTTTAAGAACCAAACATCATCCAGTTTATCATTATGAGACTCTCTTAAACTCTGAAATGTCAGTATCAGCCTCAAAAAACAGACTCCTCTGTTAAAACGGTAGGAGAAATTATAGGAGGAAAAACCTGAGCTCAGTGGTTGGAGGAGAAGCCTGACGTCGGTGTGTAACTGTGTGTGTCTGTGTGTGTGTGTGTGTTCTCTGGTTGTTGTGGTGATGAATGAGATTTTCTGAACTCACTGGCTGATGAGCAGCAGGTCGATCTCAGCCGGATCGATCAGGTCGATGTACGGCAGAGCGTCCATTCCCTCCAGACCAGGATGAATCCCACAGTCCAGCTAGCCCACAATACACACACACACACACACACACACACACACACACACACACACACACACACACACAGATATTTTAACGCACTGAGGTGACTCTGCACACCGACTTTAAAGTTTTCAGATGATGTGACAAACAAAGCAAAGGTGGTGTTACCATGATCTTTCTTCCTTTGAACTCCAGGATGATGCAGGATCTTCCAACCTCCTGTCCTGCTCCTCTGGACACACACACACACACACACACACACACACACACACACACACACACACACACACACACACAATGAAATCATCACTTTTATGTCCAACTAACATCCAGATTTTTGTGATTTTAGTCTTAAAGATAATTAAAGTAACATTACCTAATCAAAGTCAACAGTCCCCTCATCAGAACAAGTAATATTTGCGGGACTTGCTGCCAAGATTCATTTAGCTAAGTTAAACGTACCTGCCAGCCCAGATACACGTTCACCCCAGAAGATGGAACAACAAAGATCACACAATTTTTAAAAAGTGTGTGAGCAAATGCAAAAACAAGCCATTTATATAAAATTTCACTGACCAATTACATTAGTAATTTTGAATTTATAGACTCCACTGAGAGTAACATGATTTCAATCCCTCATCAAACGTTTGTTGATGGAAGATACTTGCTCTAAGTTATACAAGTTGAAAAAATTCTGAAATAAGTGTTGTACCAAAACATTTGGTCTATGCCGAAATGAAGAGTTGCCTCTCAGGGGTCATTAAAAGTCCTAAATGATCAAGCTTAACAATGTGTTTGCCTTTGTTGACAGGAAAGACCTTCTAAATGAGGCAGTTTCTGAGTGGAGTTTGGTGCTACAGCAGCAGACACGGACGCTGGCCGGTACAAAGGAGAGAAAAGTTGTATTTAAACTCACAGCGGTCGGATGAGCAGTTGGTCACTTTCCTCCGCAGGAACAATTATGTCAGGTTTACGTTTCGCTGCCATGTTTTCTTTGCTAAACCCGACAAATACTGAACAAAAACTAATTAAATCATCACTGCTTCAGCTGCTACGCGCCCGTCCACAAGTTTTCTGCTCCTGCGTCGTTTCCGGTCCGACAGGCAAATCCCTCCGTGTACTACACCGCTCTTCTCTGACGTGACATGAAATTAGTTCCACCTCCCAGGAAAATACGGTTAATTTTAATTAACGTAATAATTACTAAAAATGTAAAAATTTTTATGATATTTATTTTATTATAAATTATCGACTTCAAAAGTAAAAACCATGATAGTGCCATAATTTCCCTTTGGTAAATCACAATGATTAGACACTGGGTCATTAATTTAGTTGAAGAGAAATTTACTCACCATTCATAATTCTTCATATTAAAAAAAGTAGTCGCGGAGAATTTCATAGCATCAGTAAAATATATATATAATTTCATATGTTTGTCTATCTGTGTCTTTTTATGTGTATTTCTATTTTTTTGTAAAGCACAGTGTATTATATTGTTTTGTGTAAACTAAATTAAGTTTTATTATTATTATTATTATTAGTAGACCAGATGAAACTACTAAAATCTGGAGAAAATGAGGGAAACTCAGCATCATGTGTTGCTGCAATTGGTCACACACAGTCAACAGTTGCTGGATAAATGACTGAAACGTCCAGCTTCTGCCACTTTGCATGGGGGTATGGAAACTTCCTCCAAACCACTGACAAGAAGATTTTAAAGAGATTATTCTGGGATCGCTGCGCATTGTATGAAAACAACTGTAAAATCTAACATTCAGTTCAGGGGGGCTGTACCTGCTGGTTTAGATGATCGACAGAAAATTAAACTATTTTGTTTTCAAACAAAAACTCCACTAATTCACTGCTTTTCTCTGTTTTATGTCATTGTAAACTGAATATTTTTGGGCTTTGGACAAAACAAGATATTTGAAGAGGTCACCGTGGAAAAGGGGGAAAAAAAAACAAGAAAGACAGAGGGGAACAAATAAAAGTAAAGGGGAGATGGGAGGGAAGGGCAAAGGGATGAAATTAAGAAAAAAGAGAAGAAATATAAAGAAAATGGAGAAATGGCAGAAATAAGAAAATTAAATAAAAATAAACAGAGAATTATGATAAGAGCAAAATGATTTTTACCAGAGCAACCAAAAAAGAAAAAAATCACAAAAACACATGAACCGAGTGTTAAAGGAGGAATTCCATGTTTTCCATGTGATACAAGAACATGAGAGTACAGTCAAATCAACATGGACGTTGATATTTTACCCCCCGGCTAATACAGTGAGTTTCCCTGCAACCCTTCAGCCAACAAGTTAAACCAATAAAAATCACCTGCACCGTGTTTTCCGGTCCAAACTGGAGTCACGGACACTCGTCATCCAAACATTCAGAAGCAGAACAGATCACAGATCAGATCAGAGCTTTTCTGGGCTGTAACGTCACAGGTTTGATACCAGCAGCAGATGCTGTTTCACAGATCTGAGGTTTGACATTTTTCCTCTGACTCCGTCTACCATTATCATACACCCCACATGGCCGAAAGTATGAGGACAGCTCCACGTGTGACAGTGAAACATATGTTTGTGGTGCTACAGCAGCCTCCACTGTCCACATACTTTTGGCCACAGAGTGTATCGCGTGTTTGCAGCTCTTCACTGAGGCTCCGTGATGTTTCCACTGAGATTCACTCAACACTCCATGTTTTTTTTATTTCTGTTGCATCATTTTAAACATATTTTTGCACAAAATTCAGGCAGACAGATTTGGGATCTTTGGAAACTTGGAGATCTCCGACAGAATTTAAAATCAAGTTCTGAGAGTCCGAACAACGACACGAGTTTGTAAAGATGGCGTCAGCTCTCAGGCTTTAAATTTTCATCATCTGAGAGCAGAAGTTTGACAGAAGGTGTCAGGTGGAAGGAAAGGGAGCTTCACTCTGTTGTTTCAGTTCTTTTAGATTCAGGGTCTCGGCTTCGAGCCTCCTCGTCGCTCCGGAGGAGGATGACTCCGAGTCTTCGTCCCGCTCGTCTCCGCCCGGACCGAGCCGCGCTGTTAAACAACAGGCGGCGGGAATCGCCTGGGTTCACGCCCGACGTCACTCTGTGATGAAGTGAACGAAGGTGACAGGAAAAGCTCCTCGTCTGCTCGGCTCTCCTTCAACGTGACCGATCTGAAACCCAGCGGAGAGGAAAGTCACGGACAGAACACACGAAAAGTAACTAGACCTGGTAAATAGATGTGGTAAAAAGTACAATATTCCCCACTGAAATGTAGCGGAGCACAAGTAGCTCAAAATAGAAATACTCAGGTAAAGTACAAGTACTTCAAAACTGTGGCTGAGCGAATGCACAGCAGCTCCGGACCCAGTACTGGTGGTTTCAGGTCTGAAGAAACGCCCGAGTCACGTGGTGCGATCGGTTGAAAAGCCCTCGTACAGACGCAGAAGTGATCGGTAAGGGTCTGACTTGGACTGATCGATCGATTGATTAGTGACTATCCAGTAAAAGTCTCTCCATGCAGCATGTGAGCCACAGAGAGTCCTGTCAGATACGCGCTCACCTCCAATGACCTTAAAGCCTGAAACTGATGTGAAATGAGTCAGCGGCAGAGGTGGAAAGTAACTAAGTACATTTACTCAAGTACTGCCCCCAGGAACAAACTCGAGGTACTTGTACTCTACTTTCTTTCTACTTGTACTCCGCCACATTTCACAGGGAGGTATTGGACATTTATCTGACGGCCGCAGCTACTTTACAGACTCATTCGCTCAAAACGTGTGAGGAGCTTTTGAATTAGCTTCACCTCAGCTACAACAGTAAAACGCTGTTTACACTTTAATGCATCACTGATAACAGTAATCTGATGATATTACAGTAACCGAGTACTTTTACTTTTGATACTTAAAGTACATTTTCCTGATTATGTAACAATCTCAATGCAGGACTTTTACTTGTAACGAAGTGTTTTCACAGTGTGGTAACTAAGGACCTCAGGAGAAACCAAGAGAACGCTCTTCTTCTTCTTTGGTATCATAACCTCAGTAACTCGCCTCTCTCTCTCCGCACCGTTCACCTGTGATCGTCATGACGACAGATAAACTACTGATAACTGCTGTCTTGATAACTTTCCAGAGCTGTGAACTTCTGTCTGAGTATTTTAAACCTTCTCTGTCCCACCGGTACCTGAGACAACACACCTCCGCCAACGCAGCCCCGTACGCGGATTTAACTCCGGTCTGACTTCCATCTAAAAGCCGACTACGTCCTACAGACCCTTTAAACGAATGGGTGATTTTTAGATACATAAAACTGACGTGACTCGTTGGTATGTGGCACACGTTCACGCGGCAGCGATTACTTTGAGGTAAAAATCCATGGTCCCACTCACCCACCACTCGCTGTCCTCCTCCCCCTCCACCACGATCACCTCCCCCTCGGTGAACGTCAGCTCGTCCGGATTGTCGGCGCAGCAGTTGTAGATGGCCTTTACCCTCTGAGGCTTCTGCTTCTACACACACACACACAGTAAACTCACATTAAACACTGTACGTACAGTAAGGCTCCAATAAACTAAACCAAACTGCATCGACAAAACCAGAAATTTATAGAGTCTGGTGTTCACTTCTCCTGGTACTCGAATCAATCAGTCCATAATTATTTGGATTCGGTATTTTGTGGTCTGAAAGTTAATAACTGCTGGACTTCAAACATCAGGTGTCTCCAGGCAGAAGGGAGAGTCTGAGGATCATAATGAGAAACTCTCACCCTCTCTGTGTCAGAGATTTTGAGCCCTAGCGTAACAAACGAGAGGAAAAGCGGGTGTACTTTGGCGAGCTGTCCCTGCCTCATTTGACTGTATGGAACCCTCAGCGTTGACCTCTGACCTCTGTTGGTGCTGCTGTTGTGTCTGAGGACTTACAGAGAAGTTGGTTCTGGGTTTGGGTGTGGGAGGAGCCGGACTGTGGGGGGATTTGGCCTGAGGACCTACAGAGAAAAAGAAAGGACACTAACATCAGCCCGAGAGGCTTCATTTCATAACCAGTTCAGCCCGTAACTAAGATTGATTGCAAACAGAAGGATGTTTATCGACGAGGTTTCTTTGATGCTGACGGTTGGTGAGAAGAGAAATATGTTTAAAATACATGAAAGGAATAGGTTTGTTTTTTGTAATTACCCTCAGAGTCAGGTTTGACATAATATGCGGGACAGGAACTAGCATTTCATCTCTTATCCTTTAATGTCTGGTTACTTATGTAGGTTGTGTGTGTGTGTGTGTGTGTGTGTGTGTGTGTGTGTGTGTGTGTGTGTGTGTGTGTGTGTGTGCCTGTACCTCGTTTGTCCACAGATCCAGACCTGACAGGAGGTCTCTGTGGAGGATGTTTCACTGATCTGAAATCGGTAATAATAAAGTCAACTGATAAAAAACCACAGTCGTAACATTCAGTCTAACAGGCCGATACCGATCTTATCTAACCAGTACAGACCAGTACAGACCAGTACGTACCCGCTGGGTGATTTAGGAGACTTGGGAGACTTGGGTCTCAATGGTCCTGGTGGTCTGCTGGGCTGGTGGCAGGGGACTGGTGGGGGGAGAGGTGGAGCTTTGTAGTGGGGCGGTGGTGGGATGGAGGCCGGTGGTGGGACCGGTGGTACTGGGGGGGCGGGGGAGAGTCCTGGTAATGGTGGAGGAGGCAGAGGAGGGAGGGGGATGTTCCTGGCTGACACGGTCTTGGACTCCAACATACTGGACTTCTTGTTTACTGGAGGAGGAGGAGGAGGTGCTGGGAGAACTGGGAGAGGAGGAGAGATCTGAGTCAGACACGTTAACCAGGAAGACCTCGTTCATCAAGTACATGAACGGTGAGTGTTATTTTTCTAGAGTTTATATATTTACATCAATCTAGAAAAATAACATAGTATGGAATTTGTCATATCAAACTTTCCAAATTACAGCCAGTCCAATAAAACTGTATAGTTATTATTATCACTACTGACACACTGACCACACTCAGTTTTGTTGATACAGATAAATACGGTACGTGCACTCAACAGAACACTGTCCTTTCTCTCCATGTCTAATATTTGATTAATGTTCAGTTTTAGCTTCACTGAGGAGAATATTGGCACAAAAATGTCAGCCCCGAGTTCTGTCTGCAGGTCAGGCTGCAGGCGAAACCCAGGGCAAAGTAAGTCTGTACATCGTTCACAAAAACAACCACAAAGAGACACTAGAAGACCCCCCCCCAAAAAAAAGAAAGAAAGAGGCCTGACCATTTATCTGTCTCGTCAGGCAGCGAGGAGCTAACTCACCATACATGGAGGAGTTCCTCTCGGGCGTTTGAGGGTTGGGGGGGTCGGAGGACGACCGCTGTCTTCCCACCGTTTCCATGGCAGCAGGTTTACTGTGACCTGATCAGGAGGGAAACAAAACCTCACATCTCAGCATTTCTGAGCACATGAAGCGTCTCGCTGAGTGGTTGCACCGACCGGCGCATCCATCAACTGTGGCGGCTGCCGAAACGGATCCAAGTTTAATGGTTCGGGTTAAAAAAACTATTTCAAAGGATCATGTCGTACTCCTCTCTCTGAATTTAAAAAAAACTAAAAGTCCGACTACCCGAAAACAAATAACACATTACCCTCCACCTTCTCTGGCCCCTCAACCCCCCCAATAATTTACATGCAGTCGTTTAGGGCCCGAAAGAGCAGGATCCCGGTTGGAAAATGCAAAGACCCACTCCCCCACATCCTCTGACCTCTGTGAGGCGCTCTGGGTGGCAGCGGGGGTGTCGGCCCCACTGGCAGCAGGCTGAGGTCCAGCACGGTGCCGTAGGTCTCGTTGCTGATTATGGTGCTGGGGACCTGGGGCCTCTGTTTGTCCCGCATCAGGCAGGCGGCGTCCCGGGCCAGCGCCGCCAGGTTGGGCTGCATGGGGCCGCTGCCCGGCACGAAGCAGCTGACCGGACGCTCCTCGCGACGGTTGGGGATGGGCTGCGGGAGGACGCACAGAAAGCGGTCTGGTACAAGTCCTGAACGTTTCTACATGCGGTTTGACCTGATCAGATAACGCCAGCTCACCTTGTCCTCCATCTCATCCTCGCTCTCATCCAGGTCCTCGTTCTGGAGACGCCACTCGTACTCGACATGAACGTGGACGTTAAACTTCCCGGTCTGAGCCTGATTCAGCTGAGGCACACACACACACACACACAACACCGTTGTTGATACCAGACGAAACCCTGACTCACACTTTATTTGTGCAGCAGCTTACACATAGGTAAACTCACAGGCCACCTGCAAGCTGATGATGAGACTCGACAGATATAAAAACAGTAAAACAGGCAGAAGAAGATGAAGAACAGAAATGACAGAACTGAAATATAAAGAATGAAACGGATAAAAGGCAATAAAAACCATTTTGGACCCTTTCGATGTTACTCGTTATTACTTATTATAACTGTGGTGAAATAACAGAAAAAACAAAATATGTATGACGAAAAAATTTCAACTCAAAGGCCCACTTACTGGCTTTTTTCTGACCTTTCTGCTGCATCTCATGGTCGTCAAAGCTCTAAAGAAAGCTAGTAAGTGGACCTTCAAGTGGAGATTACTTCATCACACCTACACAGAAATGTATTAATTCTAAAACTTCAGTGTGGAGATGAATGAATGAAATGATTCAGGGTTCATCCTGATGCATTACCATTTGACGGTTGTTAATATCACTTCAATTCTTTTTGAACTTTGGTTGAAAAACCGATTGGAGCTTCTGTGCTAATGAGACAACACTAAACTGAACCAAGAGCTCATCTCGCCCAAATACAAGGAGAAGTGGACAGTGTGATTTGTCTTCTCACCAGTTCTTCACACCGAGTGTGTCGGAGACGTTTGGCGATGTCCAGCGGCGTCTCCCCGGCTTCGTTCGCTGTGGAGAAAAATGAATTTCACGGAAAACCGAGACGTTTGGAAACAAAACTAAGCTGCCCTTACACATGAGAAAACTAAACTGTTTGATGGATTCTCAGCTCTTTACCATCCATCAATACAAAGAATGAAAGGTCGGTGGCAACTGGATGTTTAACAACTAGCATGTTAGTCTGCCAATCCCATGTTTACATATGTACAGTTGGCACGTTAACGTAGAAGCGTCGACCCATTTGTGGAACTGAATTCAGTGGATCTCTACCAACGTCTGTAAGATTCATCCACTGGGGACCATGAACGACGAATAATTTAGGTGCTTATGTGGAAAAAAATGAGCCTTATTTTGTTAATGCTGCTGCACTGGCATCGAACTGTTCAGATCATAACTCCAAGGAGCTGAGCTGAGAAAAAGATTCCCAGTTGCTGTATCTGCCAGTTGGTGAAGAGAAGCTACATATACACTGTTTGTATCTGGCAATGGGAGCGGACAACCGGTCCCCAGTCGAACTACTGGAACGTGGGGGTTCCCTGTTTTCCTCTCGCTCCGCCGACATTAGTCGAGTGCGGCATAACTCTACAGACGTCCCGTTTTGTTAACGCGTGTCCTCTGTGTGCGTGGGACGGTTTTATCTTCCTGTGTGCGTTCTTACTGATGGAGACCGAAGCTTTTCCTCTCAGCAGCAGTTTGAGACACTCGCTGTTGTCGGTCAGGCAGCAGTAATGCAGCGCCGTGCTTCCTCTGGCCGTCTGCTTGTCCAGGTTAACGCTGAAACACACGCAGGTTAGTATAACCTATAACCAGAGCAGTCATTACTTCCCTTGTCTGCAGGCTGAAGGCTGCTCGGGGTAATTAAAGGATAAGCTCACATTCGCCCAAGTGTAAACTGAAACAGTTTATGGTTGTTTTTGTTGTTACTCTTGTCCGTGCTGGCTGTGAACTAACCCTAACCCTAACCCTTTCTGGTGCGAGTCCAATGCAAGAAATGTGGGACAAAATCTGCAGTGTTCGTTCTGTGTAAAAATGCAACTTAAACTTTAGCCAGAGGTAAGTTGAGGCTCCAGCAGTCTGAGCTCGTCAAACCCAGTGGGTCTTTTCCAAAGTTTCGTTCTTTTCAGAACAGAATTCCCTCGTTTGTTTGTCCGGTTTTCTTGCTGAGAAAGAAAACACAAAGGAGGACTTTTCGGACCAAAGAAAGTGTAACTTTGGTAGACACTGAAATTGATTTGGTTTATCTACGACTGTGGATTTTGTCCCTACATCGCTCCAACTGGATTTGCAGGCGGAAGGGATCAGTTCACAGTCAGTGTGGGCAGGAGCAACGACAGGCAGCAGAATAAACCGGCGCCTGTGGAAACACAGAATAACATTCCCGACACCGTGCGGCGGCTTTGGTAGAGGTCCACAGGCCGCTGACAACCTTTGACCTTTTCACCCGACGGCGATGACGAGCAGCAGTTACCTGTTTTGAGCGAGGAAGTCGACGATGTGGAGCGAGTTTCTGTCGACCATTCGGACCGCCAGGTGGAGCACCGTCTCTCCGGGTTCCTGACAGGAACAAACAGACCTTCGGTGAAACCTCGACTCACGCAGATGGAGTGAGGGTTGAACCCCATCAAGCTGAATACACAGGCCACAACGTGAGCAACTTCACTGGGTTGACCATCAGATGACTGTAAATCACTGTAGTCGTACGTGTTCGTTGGGCTGTGTGACGGCCTCCATCAGGTCCACTCCCTCGGCGTAGACCTGGATCAGAGACAGGATGTCTCTGTTCCGGACGGCCTCGTATAGAACCTGCAGTCTGGACGCAGCGTCGGCACAAAGCCGCTGCGCGAAGCGCTTCTCTGTGTACTTGGCTGTGATGTAGTCCTTCCTCATCTGCCTGGAAACCACCAGAGCACAGAGAGAGACGGAGTTAGTCGTCGGGATTTAATCGGCTTTTGGATTTCTTCCTTTTCAGCCGTAGTTTTCTATGAAAAATCCGCCTGCGTGACCGTCACTCACATGTCGCTGCTCGGATCCGGTTTGGTCACGTCCTGCGCCGACAGATCTGCCTCCATGATCTCGTTGAATATGGCATTTCCTACGTTCTTGGCCAACTAGAACACAACAAACGCGCAACATCAGGCGGATTCACCACTGGACTGAAACGGTCACATCTTCATGCTTTCTGCTTGTCCCACATATAATGTACATCTCTACTCTCTTTATATGCTCAGACATACTGAGGTCTGTACTATTGGAAATGTATTTGATTTTGATTTTTTGATGCGGTTTTGTAGATTCCTACATGCAAGAGAAGGACAGTTTACTAGTAACAGTCGAGGTATTTATTTATGAATAAATGTTTTTAATGTTCTTACTAAAAATGAGCATGTCGTTAACAAAAATGGTAGGATTATAAAGTTTAATGGCATAAATTCTAAACAAATTCTGTCAAGTAAACTGCCATTAATTCATATTTTTAGCAATATAATTTAATATAAAGTACATTCTGTCACTACCCTGATACACAATAAAAAACAACAGCGACAAAAACCACTGAAAGCAGGATCTAAAAAGAAACAGAGGGTGGAATAACATACGGACGATGTTTGAGAATGAAATCCTGATATTACATGATAAAGTCAGCGAACAAGAAAAAGCTTAAAAGAGAAAATGTTGATTAAAATTTCCAACCTTATTCTCAAGATATTATGGTTTTGTCAAAATATGAAGACTTTTTCTTGTAAACCGTCAACTTTATTCTTAAAATACTGACTTCTTTCTCAAAATATTTTGACTTTTTGCTCAAATCTCAAATGTTTACTTCCTAACACAGGCCCAAATAATAGCCAATTGAAAATAAAAACAAACAAACCCACAGACAGAAAACTGCGATTCGCTCAGCATCGGTCTGCCCTGCCTCGACACTCTGATTCCCCTCAGTCCTCTGGGGACAGTGAAGGGGACTCACCAGCAGCTCGGAGGTTCCCAGGACATCCAGGTCCAGACTCTGGATCCTGGAGTAGTGGACCCCCATCTCCCTGTGGATCCCCGAACACTCGATGCAGATCAGCACCCCAAGGTTGGTGGACAGCCAGGTGGGGCCTGAGGGCACGAGGTGGGGGGGTGTTACATAGACCTCTACTATAAAATCTCCACTGATAAACATTTGCAGCAGAATGGATCAGACTGAAGAGGCCGTTTTAAATCTCAACTGTTTCTCTATAACGTTAAACGTTCGTGAAAAAATAAACAACAAGGTTCAAGTGAGAGGAGTCAGAAAGGCAGAGAAAATACAATCTAACATCAGCTACAAAACAACCACAGAGCAGAGGTGGGGGCCATCATCTCCCATAACAAGAAGCTGATTAGGAAATAGGTTTTCAGGGCCTTCAGAGACAGAGAGACAGGCAGAGAGGGAGACAGGCAGAGAGAGAGACAGACAGAGAGGGAGAGAGGCAGAGAGGGAGACAGGCAGAGAGAGAGAGACAGCTGAAACTCAGGAGCTGTTTACTACCTGCAGCTGTGACACTGAAACTCTTCTCCTACAGTAACTGGTCTGACCGGCAGCTGAGGAATGTACTGTCTGTTCAGTACAGGTACACACCAGGTTACTGGGAGGTGCTACTGCAGAACTGCTGAGGATCCTGAATCTCAGTAGCAGCGGCAGTAGCAGTGGTAGCGGCAGTAGTAGCAACAGTAGCAGTAATAGTAGTAGTACTAGCACCAGTAGTAGTAGTAGCAGTAGCAGTAGCAGTAGCAGTAGTAGTAGTAGTAGCAGTAGCAGTAGCAGTAGTAGCAGTAGTAGTAGCAGTAGCAGTAGTAGTAGTAGCAGTAGTAGCAGTAGTAGTAGTAGTAGTAGTAGCAGTAGCAGCAGTAGTAGTAGCAACAGTAGCAGTAATAGTAGTAGTACTAGCACCAGTAGTAGTAGTAGCAGTAGCAGTAGTAGCAGTAGCAGTAGCAGTAGCAGTAGCAGTAGTAGTAGTAGCAGTAGCAGTAGTAGTAGCAACAGTAGCAGTAATAGTAGTACTAGCACCAGTAGTAGTAGTAGCAGTAGCAGCGGCAGTAGTAGCAACAGTAGCAGTAATAGTAGTACTAGCAGCAGTAGTAGTAGTAGCAGTAGCAGTAGCAACAGTAGCAGTAATAGTAGTACTAGCACCAGTAGTAGTAGTAGCAGTAGCAGTAGCAGCAGTAGTAGTAGCAACAGTAGCAGTAATAGTAGTAGTACTAGCACCAGTAGTAGTAGTAGTAGCAGTAGCAGTAGTAGTAGCAGTAGCAGTAGTAGTAGCAGTATTAATAGTAGCAGTAGTAGCAGTAGTAGTATCATTATTAGCAGTAGTAGCATAGTAGCAGTAGCAGTAGTAGCATAATAGCAGTAGCAGTAGTAGTATCAGTATTAGCAGTAGTAGCATAGTAGCAGTAGCAGTAGTAGCAGCAGCAGTAGCAGTAGTAGCATAGTAGCAGTAGCAGTAGTAGTATCAGTATTAGCAGTAGTAGTAGCAGCAGTACTGACCGGCCGCTCCGCAGTCACAGCAGCTGTCGTTGCCGCTCATCCTCTTCACCTCCCCTACGATGGCCTTGGTCAGCTCCTGGACGATGTTGTTCTCTCCTTCGTTCTGATCTCCCTTGAAGGCCTTGTTCAGCGCCTCCTCCCTGCTGTTCTGCAGCACCGACACCCATCTGGACAAACACAA
Source organism: Xiphias gladius (assembly GCF_016859285.1). Classification (NCBI taxonomy): domain Eukaryota; kingdom Metazoa; phylum Chordata; class Actinopteri; order Istiophoriformes; family Xiphiidae; genus Xiphias; species Xiphias gladius. The sequence continues at coordinate 882,623 of NC_053403.1, read as the reverse complement.
ACACTTCAGATCAGACACTGGCACCGAGCTCAGAGGGCAGGAGCTGCAGGTCCAACTTTCTACTACTTACACCTGACACTCTGCTTCGTCCTCGGCTTGGAAGTGATAGGTTCTGTCGTCTGAGGGAGGGAAAGAGACGGGAGACGAGACGCCACATAAATCAGACAAAGAGACAACGGGCTGTGTGAACGACATGTTATTTTGACATGTGAGCAGGGTGTATCTGCAGCGTACGTGAGAACAGATCGAAGCTCTTCTTCTCGTCCGGATTCCTCTTCACCTGGCAGGTGAGCAGGTTGAGTTTGGCCGGAGGCCTGTTAGCCTGCGAGACAAGGAGCAGGGAGACGGGTGAGAGCACAGCAGGAGGGGACAGCAGCGTGTCCACAGACAGACACGGACGCAGTGTTCGTGTCGTCATAAAAGAAGACAGGAGGCTCTCGCACGACACAAAAATGTGTTGTATTCGTCGCTTGTGTTGTATTTTTAAAAACCTGGGAATAAGATTAATTTATCTCCTGGACGAAATCTCCCACAAGCGCTTTACTTCTGTCCTGTGTTTAATACGTTTATTAGATGAGACCTCAGCACCTTAAAGGCCCTGAAATCAGCTTCAACTGTAGTTAAAACATTAGGACACGATTCTCTGCAAACGTTACAACAGTCCTGGTTATCTCCAGGTCCAAGTTTAGTTCATCTTATAGCACTTTTCACACGGAGCTTGTAACTCAAGGTGCTGGACAGAAAAGAGACAATAAAACAACAAGCAATGATAAAACAGCACCAGAGATATTTGGAAAAAAAATAACAGGCGTTTGAGTCAAGTAGAAACGAGATGTTCAATAAATAACGACGTTTAAAGTAGAGGTTAAAAATTTGGACATTAAAATTCACTTTGTGTACAATAAACAAATAAATAAGTGTAGGTCAGTTTGTATATGGAGGTTTTTATATGGACTTTTAAAAGTGCTCACTGAGGTCGCCTCTCTAATCTCAGCTGGTGACGTTTTCCAGATTTAATCAGGGAGGGCTGCGTCCCCAATGTGTTTATGGGCGCGGTAACAAAATGGGTAGCGGCTCTGCTTAAAAAAAAAAAGAGGTGGTGTGAAGGTGAATCAAAAGGGAACAGGAACGGGATCGGGATCGGGATCAGGACAGTTAGTGGCAGTCTGACCCTCAGAATTTAATATTTCTTGTGTACAAGTTTTATTTAGGTGAATGAATGTTATCCTGTGCAGTACTGCTGCGGAAAGGTGACACGATACACAGTCCTGCCAGTGGTGTGGCACTATCCCACTGACCTACGGGAGGCAGCGAAGCTGCAAGAAACGCAGCGATGTACCAGCAAATGCAGAGTCTTTTCAAACCACCCTCTGGGGACCATGAATATCCACAACAAATGTAGGAGTAATGTGTGCAACAGGTCGCAAAGATATTTTGCTAGAAGTCTGTCCTGAGGAAGGGGCTGAAGGAAAGATCATAGAGTCATTTACATCTAAAGGGCTCATCCTCTGGGGAGCGGGAATTAGATCTAAACAGTTCACCGCAGTATTTCTTGAATTAAAGTAAAGATTTTGTCCTGAAGCTGGTGCTACAGAAAAAGAGATCAACAGAACAATTAGGACTCATCCTCTTAGGACCATGAATGTCCAGGACGGATGTCGTTAAAATGTCGACTGTAGCTGTTGAAATATTTCACTGGTGACCAAGAAACATCTCTTTATCTTTTACATTTGACCACGTTGCTGCTGCACACTGTCGGTTTACACAGCTGCATAAATGTGAAAGTATGTATTAATGTATTTGCTGCTTATGTCAGAAACCTTTTAAAAGCTGAAGCTGAAGCAGAGACGAGAGGCTGAAATCACCCCCCCCCCCCCAAATTTAAACCAAAACTCGTCCTCTTCCCACCCTTCTCTCTGTCATCCTTTTTCTTATGCTCTTCCTTCTCCTTCTCCTTCGCTTCCTCTGCTGCTTGCTCTGTCCTGATCGGCCGTTTGACTCTTCGTGTAAAAACTTCAAAATAAAAGACAGAAGGAACAAAAAGAAGGAAAAAAAATAAGGAGCTAAATAAAAAAAAAAATCCAGATCTTGTTTGTCTCCAGCTGATTTAAACTGTAAACCCATAAAGAGACTTCTGATTGGGCATGCAAGCAGGAGGGCGGGAGCATGGCATGCAGGAGGGCCAACAGGAGGAGAGGGTCTGGCATCTTACCGTGCCGTGGCAGATGGTCAGGAAACCGTTCCTCACCGAGCACTTCCTCTTCTGCCACACCTTCCTCAGTCTGAGGAGGAGAGCGTTCACATGCGTGTTACTAAGGACATACGTGAGTCGGAACTCCCAAACACAAGCTAAAGGAACGTTCGTTTCCAAACTCTGAACAACAAGACAGACGAAATCAGGGATTAAACCCGCAGGGGGAGGGATGTCAGCCATGCTGGTGTGAGCTCTACAGAGAGGGATTCTGGGACGTGGAGTTCACTCACCCCTCACTTTTCTTGTAGAGGACTCCGGAGCGTTCGGTCCCGTGGGCCTTGTTTCCCTGCAGCTGATGGAGGCTGTAGCCTGCGTTCTGCTTCGCCTGAGAGTCCTGTGAAGTCTGGGACACAAACCGAACGTTGACCTGCGTATCTATAACCTAAAGCCCTGATATCGCCCCCTAGGGGCGGCAGTTTTCATTGCAGACACAATCCGAACAAACAACATCCTGATGTACGGTTCGTCCCGAGCGTGGCGTCTGGGGAAAGGCTCTGGAGGTCGGGACTTTTCATGGAAATCAGCAGCAGCGGGTTTGGCTCTTTCTTCTGGAGAAGCTCATTTTGTTGCTCAGAAATGGGGCGAGTGGACAAGCACGGGGGTGAACACAACACGGACCCATGTCAGGGAGCACCGCCCCAGAACACGTCTGCGGCTCGCTCCCATGCCGGTACAGACTCTACGGATTCTTTCACGCTCCACCGGCCGTACTAATGGAAGGTGCCGGAACACCGTTCTGGATCGTTCCAGCCCACTTTAACCTCTGCCCATAGGCCTTGGCTACTGTTGCTATTGAGAAGAAGCCAATCGAAAAATCCGAATGCTTTGTCGTTGAATGTGTGAACTACAGCTGGCGCCTGAGTTGCTGAAATCATCGAAAAGCTGTCCCAGAATCAAAAAGTGAATTAATTTAAGCTGCAGGCAGTAAAGTCAATTTATTGTGCGGTGTGACCTTTAACTTCAACTCGCTGCGTAGAAGAATTTTAAGGTTGATGAATACGCGTTTCTCGGTGAAATGCACCCTGGGTGTCGTAGTTCAGTTTTTACGTCCGCACCTTTGGGTTTTTCGTCAGGGAACCAGATATCTTCTAACACAGCTGTCAATCTTTGGTATTGATGATTGAACCAGGAGAGGTTCACGTCGGCCACCTACACTGTCTATGAGAAAGCTAACTGGACTTCGTTTAGAAGCAGAGGCTGCTGGGAAAACCCCTCCCACATCGCAGCACACGTAGTTAAGCAGCTGGAGGTCATCGGTTGACGGTTCTGTCGTCCCCGGTGACCTCTCTTTCTTTCTTTCAGTGATAAACAACCAGGTCTCATCAAATGAACAATAAATCTGACATGATTTCAGACAAGAGTGAGAGAAGACTAATTTGTGCAAAGGTCGGTTTCCCACCTCTTTCTGCTCGGACTGCAGGGAAGCCTTCAGGACGTCTCGGAGCTGAGCCAGCTGTTTCCTCTCGCCATCCTGAGTCTGTTTAATCTGAGGGAGACGGAGGGACGGACGGAAATCGGTGGCAGGGGAAGTTTTCAAATCATTCAAGTGAAAGTGTGTCAGAGACAAAATGCACTCAAAAGTATCCCATCACGCAGAACAATCCAAATCAGTTTTATACTCATTCATAATTGGATCCTTGTTACTGATGCACCACTGTGAAAGCAGGACTTTTAATGTTGTGGCTGGTCAGGATGGAGCTCATGTTAACTGATATAGTTTTATATAGAGAACATAACATGTTATGACGCTGATGGAAATATAATACAAATCATATTTACACCAGTGACGACACCCGTCTGAAGCCCAGCGTCGTGTTTTGGATTTTAAGGTTTCCCTTTCTACCTCCAAGGCAGCTGACATTACAGTTTAATATCGGTTAAAGGAAAAGGGGCACGCAGAGACACTTTGGGTGAAATGACCCTTCAATGCCAGCTTGAACCCCGTCCTCACCGCGGTCAGGTCTGTAGCCAGTTTCTCCACGGAGGGTTTCAGACTCTCCACAGCTTTCAGTCCGTCCTGGAAAAAGCTGGACACAGACACGAGAAAACACGTTAGTGGGAAATCTGAGGAATAGATGCGCACGCTTTTTAAAAACCTGCACAAAACGACCACTTATGTACAGAAATAATGTAGAAAAATGAACAAATACATAAAAAGCACGAGTCTAAATGAGTAATAATCGTTGCTGCTGTTGAAGGAAATTAACATTTTGTGGAAAGATTAAGAAAAACAATGTGGAAATAACTTGTTCCACGTTCATAGTCTGAATTCTCCATCACCTTGTGCACATTATGAATTAAGTTTGACCACTGCATCTCAGATTCACACTAGACCAAACCATTTAAGGTGGACAGTTCCCTGCTGTCCCCTGCGGAGATGCTGAATGATGAGTGACGTCCGGTGCGTCTCTGACTCATGTGAACAGGTTTTGGACGTGGACCGAGCGTTTTTGTGACGTACTTGCACTGAGCGTGGAAATACTTGATGAGGCTCTGGAGGAAGTCCACGCCCTTCTTCACTTTGATCTCGTTCACTTTGAGGAGATACTGCGAAGAGAAGCCAGACACCAAAGTTCATCCTTTTCTGTCCGTCCAGTCTTACTGAATAAATAAATAACACATTGTGGTAGAAAAATTCATGATAATGAAAACAGGCGAAGCTTTTCATGCAACCAAGGAACTGTGAAATTATCCAATTTTAAAACTCTGCTTCCTTTTAACTTTGATTTTTATTTATTTGAGTGACGACCCAATCAAATAGCTGGCTCCGCCCTGTTCTTTTTGATTGACAGACAAATCAATTGTTGACCATTGTCCATTGTTTGGTTTTGACCAAACTTTGGTCCCTGACCTTTATTTTAAATTCAAATTCAAGGGAGCTCCTAGAGTGTGTTTGGCTGAACTCTGGCAAAATGTGCCGTAAACATTTCGCCAGCTCAGCCACAGAACACCACACCCGGGGTTTTAATGTCTGACTGGGTGCGGGTGTGAAACGTTAACGGCGACATAAGACAGAAGGAGACACGTAAAAATCTAAACTTCTATCTCGCCAAAAAAAGAAATAAAAAGAATCTCTGACCTCCGTACGACCTCACCTCGCACATCTGCAGCTGGAAGAGTCGTCTCTCCTTCTCCATCTCCTCTGCGATTTCTCCGCCACTGAACTCAGTCCGAATCATCCCGTGCTGCTTGGCGTGCTCCCTCTTCTCCTTCTCGATCTTCGCTCTGCGGACGTCAGACGCCAAGTTAAGCCTCTGAAAATACTAGCTGAGATGTTAAAGCGCGACCTGCAGTGCTACTTGTGTGTTCAAATGTCTTTTCGTGACGCAGTTCAATTCTGCCGATCAGTCTTCTGAAACGTGGCAGTGACTAATAAAGTGTGGGGCATCGGGAAGAAGGACATCTGATTAAAAAAGTTAAACCAGTTTTACCGAGTCGGTAACGTCGGCTACATCTCCTTTCAAGACATTTGGAAGGAAAGATGATTCTGCTTTGACTTGAGATTTTTATTTCATTTGAATTGTCCTTTATTTCATTTTAATTTTCATGTCTTTTATTTTAGATTACTGGAACTGGTTTGATCAGTTTTATGAAAAAACGACCTAATGATCTGTTGATTTTAATGTGGTGCCTTCTCTGCAGCACTGAGACCGAAGAGGCAGGAGGAGCCAAGCAGGTTGAAAAGTATCTTATCAAAAAATGTAAAAACAAAACAACATATTTGCTAATTAATTGTAAATAATTGTACAGTTGACTCGAATGGAAAAGCAGAAAGGTACGGAAGCCCAGAACTGTGATGATTACAATCGTTTCGTTTCATCCGTTCTCTTGGGACAGTTGTCTTTGACAAAGTTTTCTCGTGATAAGTTGTTGTCCTGGGAAAACTGTCTTTTGTTTCCTTATGAAAACAAGATGTTCATCCCGTTGTCTTCGGAAAATGACTTCCTGTTTTCATCCGATAACGAGATCATTAATCCACATTAAAACTAAATAATTAACTCGTTACCTTGAGAAAACGGATCAAATTAAATGAGTGCACCTACATCTGTTCTCGGCTTCTGTACATTTGATCACTTACTGATTACTGGAGATTTTTTCTGAGATAAATGGACCAAGGAAGGCTACATCTAAATTTTCCTTAATTCCAATGTAAAAACTCGAAAGCTACCAGTGGGTCTCGGGACCAACTTGAGTTGTTTATCTCAAATGAAGAGGTTTTGTTTGAGCGTAGAAAGTGTGTGTGTGTGAAGCAGAGAACTGATAAAGTGACTTTGTTCCTCTCACAGTTTGGTCTCATAATCCTTCCAGGCTTTGTCGAACGGCTTCTTCAGATCCTGAAGGAGGCAGAGACGTCGCATAATTAGTCTGAGCTCCGACCGATCGCATCACAGCTCTGATTCATAACAGCAAACACACAGAGAGAGGACTTTGACCCGTGACTCACTCAGGAAACATTCCTGGATGATAACGAGTGTGAGAGGTTTTCTTTTAACTGATAAAGCAGGAGGGAACTGGGTCCTTCACAGCTGCAGAAACATGTGATATTGGATCTGAGGCACATAAATTCTACGAGATGAAGACGATTAGAAAAACTACTGACAGAAATTCACAGAGGTCAAAAGACTTTAGAATATTCAGTTACATTAAACCTCAGTTTTCATATTTTGATTATAGAACAAACCGAGCTACACAACACAATGACACAACTTCAGACTTCTCAGTGTCTATGAGGTTTTAGCTGTGACTCACTGGTGGGTTTCCTGAGTCGTCCATTAGTCAAATTCTCAGTATTCACTTATATTAGAGACATTTTTCGGGTATTTGACGCATACACATTGAATAATTGTGTGATTTTTCAGGCGGAAACCAAACGTGTGTCTCGTTGGCCTGATGGTCGAACGAAGCGAGACGCCTGAGGACGTCGTGTTGGATTCTGGGAAACGGTAACGGCAGAAACATCACCGGCAGATGAACTGATAACGAAGCCGTGACATCAGAGCGTTTCTGCCGTGTTCACCAAGTGAACTTTAAGCTCTTCAAACCTTTTGAAGGCTGCAGAGAATGAGGTTCAATACTTGTTCACAGTCGTGACTGAAAACGAGTTTGTGACTTTATTGACATTTACGTCCGATTTTTGGCCGTATTTCCCAGCTTTGGATCACAATTATTCCTACTAATATAATCAATCTACTATTGTGACCTGGACCCGTGTATGGGTTACTGAACAGGCCTACGGGGCCCGAGGGATGGGGGGGGGCCCTGGGCCCTGGGCCCTGGGCCCCGCAGGCTCCGAAAAACGACCTCAAAGAGACCAAATATCAGGATGTTATATTCTACTTCAGGCAAGAAAACCTACTCAAGACCTTCGCACAGGAAGTTTCAGACTTTTCAAAAGCTTCTAAGGCCTTTTTGTTTTTAGGGAACTGAATTGGGGGCTTTTCAAGACTTTCTGAGACTCTTTGACTGAGACCCTGTGGCCGTCCGAAGCTTGCAGACTGACAGAGGAAACCGAAACACAAACCCCTTTCACTCCTTTCAGGTCTCCCTTCAGCAGACTGTCCAGGGGGAAGGTGATGATGTTGTTCATGTTCTGCAACTGCAAAAAGAGAGGAGTCGTGTTAAAGCAGAGCTCAGACGTCTTAGAGACAGTCAGAGAGGGAAAACTGACCCGTAATCCCGCACCGACTCGTGACTCTTCAAGTTTGAGGTTCAGATTCTTGCGTTTGGCCTCAGCTCCTCACCAGGTTTTTGAAGAGCGCCGTCAGCTCTCTGGTGAAAACAGCGAACTTGAGGAAGGCGGAGCCGACTTCGGTGTCCTCTCGGCTAACACAGTTGTCCCCGAACTTCTCCATGGACTGGATGTACTGCTCCTCACTGTCCACGTGAGCTGAGACACACAGAAAACAGATGATACCGGACTGTGGGCGTCCTGTGCGTTTTCAGGTTGACACCTTACGCACTGTAAACATAGTCGAATCCTCCTTCATGAGGGTTGTAAAGTTCTGTCTGTGCTGAAGCTGTTTCAGACTTCAGGCGTTGATTCATCCGGATGGCGACGGACTCTGCTCGTCTGGATCCAGCTCTTTGTTTTGTGCTTTTTCTCAGACCTTTTCTTGTCAAGATGCTTCCAGGTTGTTGTGGCAGGAAGCTTTGGACGGGAGTCGGGCGGCTTCTCTTCATCTCCGCTGTCGACCCAACACCGACGCGCTCCGCGTCTTCTGACGACCTAAGAGACGAAGCCTGTCGCCTGCGTTGCAACGTGTCAGCTGGAAATGTAGAGTAGACACAGCTTTAGGGTCAAAACGTGTGAGGGAGTCAACGTGAAGACAACCTGTTCTCTAGGAAGGGCTGCGTCCAACAGGTATTCAGCCTTTAGTCTGTAACATACCAAAAAATGGTGAAGAAGGACAGTTTTTCACTACACTGATTGTTGGTTTGAGTTTATCACCAGACTTTAACTTCTGCAGCAGAGTGAGACCTCTCTGCCCTCTGTATTGACTTCCCATGATGCCCATGTGACGGTGAACCTCTGTGCTGCAGCTGTTGCAACAAAGCCAGAGTGAGAGCGAAGAGGAACCAAGAGGAAGCCTCCTGTTACAGGTGGCGAAACTAAAAAGCGAGACAGCAAACGGCTGTATCTCCCGCAGAGGACACAAAGCCGTCTTTGAGCCTTTAATCCGCACCGCAAAACTGGACTGCCTGGGTCGGCGGTTCAGCGAGCGTGAGCGGTTCAGTCGTGAACGAGTTCACTGACAAAGACAAAGACTGTGAAGCTTCAAGATCAGATTTCAAAACATATCCCAGCGTGTGAACTAATGAAACAGCGTCAGAGGTAAAACTAACTTCACTGGTCTTGTTAGAAAAGTCTCCAAATGATCACAAATAACTTTACACGACAGCAACGTCACTTTTCACCAACCCGGTCGTCGAGCTGCTGAAGACTAATCAGCGGCTATTTCAATAATCAATCATCTTTTAAATAAGATTCTCTTCTTCCGGTTTCTACATTGTGATGATTATCCACCTGATAATAAACTGAAGATTTTTGGGTTTTGGACAAAGGAGACATTTGAAGACGGCACGCTGGACTCTGGGAAATGGGGACTGTTAAAAACTGTCCTTCTTCACCATTTTTTGGTATGTTACAGACTAAAGGCTGAATACCAGTTGGACGCAGCCCTTCCTAGAGAACAGGGTGTCTTCACGTCGACTCCCTCACACGTTTTGACCCTAAAGCTGTGTCTACTCTACATTTCCAGCAGACACGTTGCAACGCAGGCGACAGGCTTCGTCTCTTAGGTCGTCAGAAGACGCGTCGGTGTTGGGTCGACAGCGGAGATGAAGAGAAGCCGCCGACTCCCGTCCAAAGCTTCCTGCCAACGAAAACACTGCAATATACACAAAACACTGTACAACATGTTAGATAATAAGACAAAACAGCGGCTGACGTAACCTGACGAGTTGGACCCGGTTGAACCTGGAGCAGATTTTTAGTCGCCCATGTCGGTGGGAGAACTACAGTACTTACAGTATGTACATTTTTCACGTGCACGTGTCTCTTCATGTTTGGACGTGTGCGGTGAAAGTGTATCTTGTATTCATGTGTGTGTAAGTGTGACCAGAGGATCCAAATCAAAGTAAATACATGTTACGTTATTTGAATGGAAGGAATTTGTTTGGCAGCTTCACCGTTTCCGCCTCTGGTCTGTTTGTGTCTCACGACGTTCAAAGCTTCTACTGTCTCTGATGTCAGACATCTCCTCTCTCAGCCTCCTGAGGAACGAGAGCATTTAGTCGATCCTTCGCCGAACACGTTCGGCGGGTCTCTTCCTCCTCTCTGTGTCGCTACAGACGCGGCAGACAGGTAGGTCCTGGAGGCAGGCGGGCTGGGACAGGAGCTCGGTATGACGGGAATGTTTGGAGGGGAGACTCCACCCGCCCGAGCACAAAGCCGCCAACCGCACTGACGCTGCAGAGCGGAGCGAAGCACCAGCTGCGTTACCACTCAATCCATCGTTCTCCGGGACGTTTCCAGCACATCTTCAATGACCTGGCTTTTGTAGCTGAAACGTGCCTCAAACAAACTTAATGTTTCTGCTTTTGTTGAATTTCATTCATTGATAAAATTGCATCTCAAACCATCTCTCATCTGGGCAGGTAGAAACCTAAGAACAAGAAAAGAATCTCGACCAGAGCTGCAGCGATTCATCGATTAATTGTTTAGTGGATGGACAGAAAATCAATATGCAGCTTTACTGGTAATTGTTTCATCGTTCGAGTCTTTTTTGGGGGCAGAAATGCCAAATGTTTGCTGGTTCCAAATTCTCAAATGTGAGAATTGAATGCTTTGCTTTGTCACACAGGACAGTAACTGGATCTCTTTGGATTTTGGTTCTGTTGGTCGGATAAAACGAGACGTCCGAAAACGTCACCTTGAGCTTCGGGGAATCAGAACTGGCAGTTTTCAGCAGGTTCTGGGGTAAACAGGCCCAGTTTTTGATGCTTTCTCCCTGTGCTCAATGTAACTGTGAGTTTCTTCAATACAAACATTTAGAAAATAAAAGTGTTAAATTTTGTAAACGGACGTTGGTTCGTGCCCGAGCAGACAGGAGGCGACAGGCGTTTGTGTTTGGAGAGACCGTGTCACTCACCCTGACCAGATGTGTTGATGGTCTTCACCGACTTCTTGATCTTGTACAGAACTGATCGGTCCACGTCCAGAGCCTGAGGAGGACAAACAGGGTCAGGACAGAAAGAGCTGCGCCGCACCTTCAGCTGAGCAGTAAACATCTGTCTCTGGGCCAGAACCACGGCGGGTTTTTAACCCGGCGCTGTGGAGAGCGTCCCTTTCCTGCGGTCAGATTCTCTGCCGTCCGTACCATCCAAACTCTTTGACCAGACAAAGATCAGACTTTCCTGTTGTGTTTCAGAAGAAATTTTGTGCAGACCGACAGCCTGTGTGTATGACTACAGCCCTTCAGGGTCGGGATGTTACCCAGGCTGCAAAAATCACTTTCATTTATAAAGAACGACCAAAAAACGAGAAGCCAGCCAAACTTATGAACAAGGAAACTGACTCTCAAGCTTTTCAAGAGAAACCACCGGCTGATGGCGTGACCTGCAAATCCAGAAGTAAAATAACTGACGGGCGTTAAAAGGCCGCACAGTAGGCCTATACAGTGACCCCCCCCACACCCCCACTCATAACATACATACAAAATAATATTGTAAGGCAGCTTTTTTAATCAAATAAAAACAAAATAAAGGAAAAACACTGGATGTGAACATCACAGGCGATGTCCAGGGTCCAGCTACCTCAGTGATCACATCAACCTGCAGACGGTCTCTAACTTCCCACGGCAACAATTAAGAAGTCCAGTGGACTGGTTGAAGTTGGAGGGTAAACTGTAGGAATAACAGAGCTCAGCCGTTGCTTCTGGCGCCTTTATCTAATTAGAATTTGGCAAAGCAGTTAAATATTTGTCAGTGATAAGGTTTCAGCTTCCTGCAGGGCGAGTCTGAGCAGGAAACAGTTTCAGACCAAACTATATCTAAATGCAAAAAAACAGGATCTTGTTCGTTTAGTAAAATGATATCGATGTGAACCGATCCCCCCGACCAAATCCTTCCACGTGAACAGTCGGTGTTTTTGTGCGCTCGTGTTCCTGTATGTAAATCAGTTTGATGAGTGTCAGCAGCTCCTGCTCTGATCAGCTGATTTCATGCAAACCAACCTGTAAAAGTAGTTGGTTCGGCAGCAGGTGGGCACACACCTGCAGACCAAAGGTGTGTGATGATCAACTAAACAGAAGTTATAAGGTTTTCATTAAAAACTTTGGTTTGCTCGGAATCCCTTCAAGAGCCCTCGAAATCCTTCAAGGGGCCTGTAAAAGCCCAGTGGAACGATTAAAAATAAACCAAAACCTTCTCACGGGTCCTCTAGCAACCCAGAGAACCCTGGACATCTTTCAGAGGCCCCTGGAGACACTGAAGAGCCACACGGAAACCCACCAAAGACCTCTTAACCTGAAGCTACCCTGGAACCCCTTGGAAAGACCTTAAAGACCTTCAAGTATCTCTCAAGCCCCCCTGGAGTCGAGCAGTCCGCTTTTCTGCACCTGTCTTCAAATACAGCAGCAGCTCTGTGTGTGTTGATGAAGCGTAGCTGCATTAAAGCAGAGACACGCTGCCACCGGCTGTTGTGGAACTTAACCCTGATAACAAAGTACCTGTTACAACCAGACACTTTCTTTACAGCAACACGTCACCATCAATTCTCCTCTGAGGGTGAGGGTGTGTTGACGACGGCGGCAGCGACATCCTCCACATATAGGTCGTGTAGCCCCGCCCACGTCGCTACGCTACGCGCTGCCACCTGTTTTATCAGCTTCACCTCGGTGACTCAGCACCTGAAAGACACGGGCGGTCCACAGGCTCAGTGGCCGTTTGACTGAGTGACTGCGACCGAGCCCGGTTCAGGTTTGGTTTAAGAACTGGTCAAGCAGTGAAAGCCGTTTCTGGGTCTTTAAATCTTTGCAGGATTCCTAACAGACAACCAGGTCCACACTGAGTCAGGCGAAAGGGACGGGTGCATGCAGGTGTCCCAAAAACAACAGGAGGTTGGTTTGGCCACTGTTTTGACGGCTCATCAACCCCGTCAGCAGTGGGAGCTGCAGCTCATGGAGCTTATTAAGATACTTTAAAACACTTAACAGTTTTCTGAGTCATGGCTCAGTCAGACCTGAACACTCATACGTTAAACACATATTTCTAGATTCAGCGTGACCTACGCTTTCTGAGGACACCATTATCTCTGATGTCCATCTTCAGCTTAAAATAACTGCGGAACTTAATTCAGAATCTTCCTGTTTCTAAGTTTCCTTCAGTATCGCAGTGATCCAGTGTCAGTCGACTGAACGTCCACGGCTGCGCTGCAACAGGAGCTGATCTCAGCTGATTCAGCAGCTTTAAATGGGACAGTTTGACTGAATGGAAACAGATAGAGGCTGAAAACACTGGGCCCCTCCACCAGTGTAAATCACTGACTCCACGGCAGGAGAGTCTTGTCTTGTCTTGTCCTAAACCCAAAGAGTTTAAGTAATCAGATTAGAACCAGCTCTCAGCACTAAGCTGGTTTCTTAAACAAGAACTCTGGTCCCTGTGGTCGGGGTAGAGGATTACGGAAACCTGGCCACCCAGGTGTTTTTCTCCTAATTGGCTTTTTTACATGCGAGCCCATCACACGGAGGCACTGATGGCGTTCAGTCCTTTGTCCGTCCGTCTGGTATTCGCTCTCATGTCGCTAAATACTTCTGAGTGACTCTGCCCGTCTTGCTCTCCCTGGAGCAGAAGCCGCCAGTCATCGACGCGCTGCGATCATACTGCAGCGTCAGGGTTAACAGGGCTCCCCTCGCACCGTGCCTTACTTCACGCTGACGTGTTGAGACAAGACCGGCGCACAGAGGGGCTCTGAAAACTGAACTAGACGGAGGGAAACACGTGGGGGGGGGGGGCAGGTCCTGTTGGGACTCGATCAGATGGGTGAGGCTCCGTCATGCAACAGGAGGAGGAGGACACAGTAAGCTGTCCTGACTTGTGATTTCTACAAACCTCACATCACTTTGTCAGGTGCACTTCTAAAATATTAAGCGCGAGATTGTAGAGGAACCTAATGTTGAAGGAACTCGGCTGGACTCAAGACCTAGTCAGAGACACGGGAGTCTTCTGGGTGACTGAGCCCTACTGAAGGTTCTTATCCTGGTCACGTTTCTCTCAGTGGCCCCGGAAACCTGACCGGGGCCGCAGGAACCCCCTTCGGTAGTCAGGGTCAGCGCTGACCGACGGAGTCGGCCTCACGAACCCCTCCGCATCCCTTCGCCCCCCGACCTTTGACCTTTCACTGCCGGTTCCTCATATCAGCGCTGTTAACCAATCTGCCCCATCAGCGTCCTGTTGCAACACAAAGAGGCAGCAGGGCCTTGTCTTACGACACGCTGCGCAGCAGGAGACCTGGCTCCCAGCTGACCTCAACCGCTGTCGCCCCATGAGGAAGTGCGTCTCTCTCTTCCTCTTTTCGGTGGAAAACGGGCGTTTTTCTGGCTTTTACTGCCTGGAAATGCGGAGCGTTTGAGGGCCGAGACACCAAACACAGTTTATCTGCACATTCAGCCACAGAAACCCAGATTACAACCCCCTCCCTGCCTGTAGGGTCCCGACCTGCAGCGTCTGCAGCCTGAACCGGAGCAAATGATCACTTCCATTCACCGTTTTCACTAAAGGAAGTGGTGAGAGACCAGCGCAGCGTCGCGGGGAGCTGCGTCTTTTCTTTGGCCTGTAGTTCAGCTCCTTTCTGACATGTTGAGCTGTTACATCTCGGGTTATTTCCCTGGGTGCGTGTGTGTGTGTGTCAGCCGTCCTACCTCCTCCAGGGCAGCCACCGTGTTCCTGCAGTGGGACATCCGAGTGGTGAAGCTGGACGCGGTAGGAGCTTTGTAGTCCTCATTAGTCTCCGCGATAAACTCTGTCACACTGATCAGCTCCGGCATCGTGAGCCCCGAACCACGCAGACCGTCCTAAAGCGGAAAAACCCTCACAGTCTTAAGTCCCAGGGAGTCAGACCCGCAGCCGCAGGTACAGCAGCCACACCTGGACTGACTCAGAGTCAAGCGAACTGCGAGAAACCGAAGATCCTCTCCTGGCTCCGGTACGCGCTCCTCCGCATAGCTGGAGGCTGAACTCCGACGTGTGTTCCGCTCCGGGTGCAGGGCTGAGGTTTCAGAGCTGAGGCCCCGGGCAGCACACGGACGGTCCCGTCACAGTCCCCGGTCGTCCCGCGGCGGTCACCTGAGGAAACTGCACGGGGGGGGGGGGCGGAGACGCGGAGAGGAGGAGGAGGCGGCGGCGAGAGCTCTCACTCCGCGGCTCTTTCCGGGGACCGTAATCGCGTCAATGAGTGCAAAGTGCGGAAGTTTCTCTCGGAGTTAAGCGTCGATCCGTCTCCTGCGGTTCCGCCCAAACTGACACCGGAACCTTAAAACCGTCCGGCTCCGGAGAGTAAAACGCTGGTATTTTCCATCTGAAAAGGAGCATTTGACAAAGAAAACGGAAGAAACCTCCCGGCGGTGAATAGAGCCGGTAGACCGAGCTCCGCCTCGACCAGCTCCCGTGTTACTGCATCACGTTTAATATTCCAATAACACACGCTACACGTGGACACACACACACACACACACACTTGGAGAAGCTTCGTTCTGCCCAACGAGTCCTTCGACTTCTGATTCTTTACATTTATAAGGTGCTTTATATTTATTTATATTTATTTATATTGTGCTGATCAGGTTTGCACTCGTGTGCTGCTGCTGCTGTTTTTCCTCCCGCGTTACACTCGACGTGTCTTTATCGAAATGAGGTCGTTAGTACAGGACGACACAGTCCCGGGCCAAACCAAAGCCAAGCGCGCAGCCCGATATCACATACTCTGATACTGATACCGGAGCAGCCAGGGATCA
This sequence comes from Xiphias gladius, assembly GCF_016859285.1. Classification (NCBI taxonomy): domain Eukaryota; kingdom Metazoa; phylum Chordata; class Actinopteri; order Istiophoriformes; family Xiphiidae; genus Xiphias; species Xiphias gladius. The sequence continues at coordinate 866,861 of NC_053403.1, read as the reverse complement.
GATCACCAACGCTGCAATCAACAGACAACCAACTCGACCTTCTGTGCCGCTATTCATCCACCTCCAGAGCTTTGTTGGAGGCTCTGACCACTGGCAGCAGCCTGAGAAGAGCCTCCTCTGAAGCAGAGTTTTTCTTCAGGTCAAACACGTCCAGATCTTTTTCTGATGATCCGGTCGAATTTTCCCTTTTTCAGATATTCTCCTCATCCCCATAGGAACAAAGGATTTACATAAGAAAGAAAAGATTTGCAGTGGATATTGAGCGGAGTTGTGCCTTGTCATCGGTTCTGTCTCTAGCTGCAGCTGATGTGTGGTATGGTGACCTCAGGTTTTCACTTCTCCTTTCTGCAGATTATGGGAATTTGTTGACCTTATTAGACTGTGACCTGCGGCGCATGGTGGACCGGCTTGCAGCTGAATGCCAAGCGGCGAGGATGAGGGTCAGGACCTCCAAGTCCCCGTCCATGGTACCATGGTACAATGGTGGATTGCTTCCTGTTGGTTGGCAGCGATTCCTTGTCCCGATGGGTTACAGTATCTTTGAGTTCTGTTGACATTGTATGTCTGTGGTTACACTGCTAGGAATGTAAGGAGCTGAATGAATGTCCCAAAATGTGGAAAAGAAGCCAAGCAAACCTGGAGTGGACATATAATGCATGTGATTAATTATAGTGTTGTTAACACTGTCTGTTACTGTTCTTTGGGGAATTATTGTTAGGGTAATTCAGGATTTGTTCCCTTTAAAATGCTCTGTGAAAACAAATATTCGAAAAGAAAAATGTTTGTTGTCTTTGAAAAGCAGGAGGTAAACCCACAGGCCAACCGGTCTCGACGGACACCCAGCCGGGTACAGCAGGGTCGGGTCCGTGAACACTGAGAAACAGGATTATCAGAAGAAAGACACACTGAGCAGGATTCTGAGCGGGCACCATTAAAACTCCAAAAACAGTCGAAAAACACTGAAGCTTCTGAAAGACCGATAGCATCAGATTGTAAAGAAAGATGGAAAACAAGGTAAACACACACAGCACAAAAATGTCAGTGGCGTGTATTGTTGTCAAAAATGCTCTGTGTAAAACTGGTTGATTCTATTCTTTAGGAAAATGTATTTAAATGCACAGTTGCCAACATTCGATGGCAACATTAATGTATATTAAATTAGAGGATAATCCCAGAGCTGGGTTCAGGTCCAGACTCCATTACAACCCCATTACAGCAACAAAATGTGTCTTTAATCAAAAATATATTTCCTACATTGGAGAACCTCTCAAACACAAAACCGTGTTTCCCTTTACTTGTTAGGGCTAAGACATTTTTCACCTAATATAATCTTCATTTAACTGAGATATGAAGGACAATGAGGAAACTAAAATAATATGTCATACAGATGGGGGACAGAGGAAAAACCTGAAAAATGAGCAGAGAAACAGGACGACAACGCCTCCATCCAGAGGCCGCGAGGGGTCAGCGAGTGGTTTGATGAGTATGAAAATGACGTGGATCGTTTGCCCTGGCCTTCGCAGTCACCAGGTCTCAACCCAGTTGAAGACCTGTGGGAGATTTTGGACCCACGTGTTAGACAGCGCTCTCCACCACCATCTTTAGGAGGGATGGTGTTCATCCCTCCAGTAGAGTCCAGAGACTGAAGTTAATAAAAGCCTTCAAACCACTGGCACAGTTGAGCTTGTTTTACAGGATGAATAAAGATTTCTGGACTCGATAATATGGCAACTTACTTGATAGATGGTGATTTTTTGTTTTGTTGGAAAGCAGAGTGTTGAGTTGTTGTGCAGGTTAACGGCAGCTTATAGAGAGATAGTTTCACCTTTCACGGCTGACTGGCTGATCTTCTGTAGCCTTAAAACAAGTTAGAACTGGTGATAATGGTTGGCTGGAAACCTTGCTGGGACAGTCGAGGACTAGAACACGGAAATCCATTCATTGCTCATTACAATAACTGAAAATGGAAGAAAAAAACAGAACCGTTCAGAATGTGAAGTGAAACCAACCGGCAGCTCCAAGAGCAACCAGACAGAAACAGGAAACGGAACAAAGACACAGAATAACGCTTCTTTTTAATGCACACGATACTGACGCAGCTGAGACGACTCCAAAGGCACAAACGCAAAACGATCAGTGAGGTAAAGAAGCAGCTCAGAGCAGCAGCTAAAGCTGAGGGCTGAAAGGAATCACTGGAGCTGGTTAACACCTCTGTTCACGAGTCGCCACGCACTGATCACGGTGCGTGTTCGGTGCAGTTTCTGAGGAGGCGGATATATTGCATATCTACAGCAATACTTTGTGTTGTAATGTTAACTTTATTAAAAGTAAACTTTTATTGAAGCTAGAAAAACAAAAGCCAAAATGAATATACATATATGCACAAGAAAGAAAAGTCTGGCACTGAATCACGTGATACGTCTCATTTATCTGCACGGTTACAAACTGCTGTTAATGGACATCCAAATCTCAACAATAGAATATTTAAATCTAGTTTATTACTGGCAAAATATGACGTGTTTTACGGGATTGATTCCTTGGTGGAAAGAAAACACTCGACGGTATTTTTTCCATTTTGGGTACACGGACCTGTGGTGAGCCAGCTCAGCACCTTCCTGCTTGGCTCGTCAGTACAGACAGAACACATCACATTTCCAACATTATGCACGATATACTGTCTGTGCTGCAGCAGACCTAACATGCCGCGTGGGGCCAAACGTTAGCTAGAAAGTAAGTGGCTGATATTTGCCCTAAATGTGTCTCGGGCTATTTTTTTTGTCCGATAAAGTTTTTCAAAAGTTTTCAAAGTCTTAATAAAGACAGGCACGGTTTGAAAAGACACTTTGAACCTTCAGCAGCAGCCTAGAAGCCAAAAATCTGCACCGAGGTTGGTCAATTTAAAAACTGGAAACTTTCTTTTGTGCTGCAAATTATGATGATTTAAGAGAGTTAATTTTCCATGAAAGGTCTTGACTGAACCCAGAATTGTAGGATAGATTATTTACTTACTATCTATCTATGATTTCACCAGTAGACCACTATAGAATATATGTTTTTTGCCAGTGATTTATGAATTCTGCTGCGGACAGAGACGATCTGAATATTTGATTGTGAAAAGTGATGCTTCCTTATTGTTGGACTTTCTCTGCTGCAGAGAAGTGTATATGAAGCACTCTGGTCCTGGCTCCGACCGGACACAGTCATACAGGTGACTCAGTGATAGAAATGTCATTCATTCATTACAGCAAGCAAACGTTTCATCGTTCATAAGGGCCCTGACTATTGTTTTAAGGCAGACCTATGTAAAGTTGTGTGGTCATGCTTCTGAACTTTAACTTTTTACTTTGCCTTTACTTTGAGGTTTTGGTACTTCAGCTTCAGGAGGCTTTAGGAGCACTACCGTGCGTTCCACACACAGATGGCTTTGTTCTTTGTTCTGTGAATGACACGGTGAAGGTGCTCTACAACTTATGCGACAAACACAGAACGTTCCATCACTTTATTCTTCACAAGCGAAGAAGTGAGAAACCGAATCAGTTCAACCAAAGAAATAGCAGATAGAGGTGACATCTTACATATCTTACAGTGCAACAAATACTGTTTCTGGAGGGAGGTTATGAGGTGCTGTGATTGCTACTATAAAATGTACCTGTAGTCAGTACCAAGAAATATTATAGTATACAATATATTGTAGTTGTCTGTGCAAAAGTATACAGTAACAATATTCACAGGCTTATTGTAAATCAACATGAATATTGAAATTAATCTGTAACGTTCTTTCTCTATTTGCACTCTGTCTTCCAAGAGCGTCTTGAAAGTGACTAACCTCCATTATGGGGAAGACTGGATGTACTCCTCAGGTTTTTTTGTTTTGATGAGGCGTCGTAATGGGAACATGTATACTACCAGTAAAGCGTATAACATTTTACATGCATCCCCAGATGTCGAAACGCCTCATGAAAACAGAACTGGATAAGTACAACATTATCCGGTTCCATGAGTCATCTGAAGTGGAAGGAGCAAATGCACCGGTGTTTGAGCTCCTGGACATCCGCCTGCATGACTACATGACAGATAGACGTATGGCGCCTCTTCCGCTAGAGCTCATCAGAGCTGTCATCCAGCAGGTGCAGCATCAGATCTAGCAAAGCTAAAAGCTCGGTCAGGTTTTAATCCTGGCGAATCCTCTGAATTGCATTACTCACCTTGTTCTTGTAGCGGGCCACTGCGCTCAACGCCCTGCAGGACGTTGGCGTGGTTCATACAGATATCAAAATGGACAATATTATGCTGGTGGACCGCCTAAAACGTATTGATTTCGGCTTGGTGATCCCCAAATGGAAAGCCTGCCAGGGAGGTGTGTATCAGCTTCGCTCCTGCAGGTGAGGCCCCCAGGATCTCTGCTAAATATGTTTGCAGCTTAGTGCTCATTTAGTTCGTAGGATGTTTCTGCTCTGTGCTAACTTGTTTTTTCGTTTCATAAAATATGACAATGTTCCTCATTCTTGTGGTCCACTTACAGAGCACCTGAAATGATCCCGGCTCTGGCCATCCGACCAGAGTGTCGCTCGAGAACTGGGGAGGAGAGCCAAGGAGGAAATTTCCAAGACCAGTAAAGGGTAGGCCAACATTTATCTGAATGTCATTTGTGAGAAAACAGCTGGAGCTAACGTTAGCTTCACAGACTGACAGAGCAAACTACTTCACAACCCTGAATCTCAGAGGTCTCAGTTCAGAGTTTTTAAACCTTATGGAAAAGGCTCAGAAATTCTGTAGTTCGCGTATTTTTTCCCAATCCTATGAAAAGACCAAAACCAACAATGCGTTAGTTTGTCTCTCAATACGCTTTGACTTTCGACAGGTTCTTTGTGGCTCTCAGGTCCAAGCACACAGCCTTTGAAAGTGTAAAATAGGGCCCACCATTTGTAATTGTATATGCTTTAACTGTCTGTTTTCGCTACCAGTGGTGAAAAACCTCTCGTTGTGTCAGGGATGGGTGGGTTTAAAGTGCCTGTGTCTTCTTGCCTTAACAGCACAGCTGAGAACTTCTGGTTAACCTTTCCACCAGAAGATGCTTTCGACCAGTCTGCTAACTCCAGTAGACGTTTTCCAGAATACTGATGGGTAGGTTACACACTAACCCTCCTTTATTCATTATTCACCAATAATGAATACCAACAGATTTTGCCACATGCATCCCCTGCATCAGTGCCTTTGATTTGTTTCGTATTTGAGAGGTCAATTTCACGTGTCTTTACTTAACAGCACCGCTGACAGTTTCTGGTTCACTTTAACAACACCAGAAGATTTCCTGGATCACCCGACGAATTCAGACAAGGGCAGTTCTCCAGAAGACTGGACAACCCCGAGAGAGGAGTTTTCAGACAGCGTTAACAGATATGACAACACATGAGAATATAAGTGAACGTTTTTGGAAACAGCTTTTAATTATATCAATAAAGAATAAAGGTTATTCCCTCTGGTAAGACTTTATTCTTGATATGAGGAATAACATTCCACATACCGATGGAAAACACAGATCATATCAAGTCAAAATATGTTTTCTTGGTCCAATTTTGAGCAGAGGTCGATGAAAGGCAAACAAAACCAAACAAAGATCAGGCAGGTGGACAAAGACCAAGAGTAGGAATTATTAGTTGTAAACCGGAAGGCAGGTAACTAGAACTAGGGATGGAACATTAAAGGCCTGGTCACACCAGAAAGTGCAGCAGTGAAATTAATCTGCATGACTTTGCACAATATTTGGTGCTACAATACAACGTGGTGATGTAGTGACTTTACTCAATGGGGCTAGCTGGTGAACTGGTGCAGCTGGCACGCTAACTGCTACTGGACAAACGCTAGTAACTGTCCACTGGCAAACTCATTTAGGTTCTCAGCTTAACTTGTTCCCAAACAGGACAAGACCCCCCAGTTTATTAAGTACGATGCTCTCCTGTCTCCTAACTGTGTGTAAACCAGCAGTGTATACTCCGACAGAGGAGGTTCGGTAAAGCTGGATGGTGACGAACAGCCATTAAGCTTCCTCCATTTTCTCTTTTCCCTGAAAGATTAGCTCTGTCCAGACAGGTTGCTATCGGTCAGTATTACAAATTTGTGAGTAACAGTTCTTCAAAGTTGAACTACATGTGGAAAATTTGCGCAGGTTTATTTCACCCAGCCAGTGAGTCCACTAATTGTGACGATTCCGTAGGAATGAACCAAAACTGGCCACAAAATGTTGCTGTGTTAAATGCTGGTGTGACCAGGCCTTAAGGTGGTAGAAGAGGGGCCGGTAGATATACTGAGTTACTGATGGGGGAAGGTGTAGGTGTGCAGGTGGGTGTAGGGGCCAGAAGATGGTGGGAACACACTGAAGGCAGCTACAGGACATCTCTGCAATGAGAGATGTTAGTGACGGCCAGGTACGAGAGATGGACCGGATGTGCAAACATGAACTAGTCTGAGGCTGCTGGTGTGATAGAAAACCTTTCCCGAAGCCTGCTCCCGAACCCACTGCTTTCAGTGCCTAAACAGAACCTTTAAAAAGGTTAACCGTGCCTCAGTTGCTGCAGGCTGATATTGTCGGAAAAACAATGAAAAGCATTGTCAGTGAACATTTTTCAACTTGGCAGATATTTTCCTTAAAAATGTTTTCTCATTGTGTTGATAAAAAAAAACAAAAAACATAATTCTAGTGGCATAATGTTTCTCCCAAAACATATCTGCTGTTTCCCTACACATGCGGAGAGTGTCCTTCCTACAGCTTGCACAGAGACACTGAGGAGTTAAACGACCAGAACAAAAACCCGGGGTAAAGGGGTTCAGTGAATGTGGTGCGGAAGGTGTGGAGGTGGATCAGTGAGTCAGAGGAGACTCTGTAGAAGGACAGGGTGCCGGCAGGAAAGTCCACGTACACTGCTACTCTGTGAGAGGAGGGTTGGGGAGGGATCACTATTTCTCTGTTACCGTGCCAGGCAGAGTAACCACCATCAGAGCACTTCAGACTCCAGGACTGATCGTTCCTTCCAAGCCGACAGTCAACATTGTTATCTCTCCTCCGGATTCCTCCGTAAGCGACGCCGATGTCAACCCACCCTCGCCAGTCAACTTCCCAATAACAACGGCCTGTCAGACTATTCCTATGCAGCAGCTGATTGCTGTGAAACCTCTCTGGATGATCGGGATATGGCTGCTCCTTTCGCACCGCTGTCACCTTTCTGTTGTTGTCGGACAGCTGGAGGAATCTGTTCGCTGTGTTTGGGTCCAGCTCCAGTTTGCAGGCATCTGATGGAGAGAACAGGACACGATACAGCTGCATTTTATCATCTGACACACTTTATGGGTATATTGTTTGTTCTCTTCCGAACAGATTTTTTCTATCAAATTTAATGACGCATTACATGTCATCCATCTCTTGTGAGTAGAGCAATTGAATATAAGCCAGAATTAGAAATTGTGGGTTGTTTTGGTGAGATGAATGAAAATGAATACACACATTTCCTTAAACCAGGTTTTAACCTCTGTTCCCCACCATGGTCCACCCTGGAGGAAGAAACACAGTCAGACCAGCATTTGTTACGGAATCATGAACATTAAACAACCCTCCCCTTGAATGATTTCTCATCTAGCAGGAGTCCTTATTGCTGTTGAAAATAAAGTTTGTCAGTGTGAAAACAGTGTGTGACCTCCTGTAGTCTGTCCATACCTGAGAGTGTCCAGTCTCCAGTGTGGATCCTCCAGTCCAGCAGACAGCAGCTTCACTCCTGAGCCTCCTGGATGATTGTAGCTCAGGTCCAGCTCTCTCAGATGGGAGGGGTTGGAGCTCAGAGCTGAGGCCAGAGAACCACAACCTTTCTCTGTGACCAGACAGCCCGACAGGCTGCACAGACAAAGACACACACACACACACACACACACACACACACACACACACACACACACACACACACACACACATTTTTAGTTTGTAAATCATTGACACTGAAATTTGTTGTAGTATTATAACAAATCATTTCAATCCATTTATTATTTAGCCATTAAATAATAATACACAGTTATCTGTGTATCAAATAACCTGATCCTGACCTGAGAGTTTCCAGTTTACAGTGTGGACCTTCCAGTCCAGCACACAGCAGCTTCACTCCTGAATCCTGCAGGTTGTTGTTACTCAGATCCAGCTCTCTCAGACTTGAGGACTGGGAGCTGAGGACTGAGGACAGAGCTTCACAGCTTCTCTCTGAGAGGTTACAACCACTCAGCCTGAGTAAAGAAGAGTGGTTAAGACAAACAAAATGTTTTGTCAAAGGTGAAATATTAAACATATTTAATATTGTTAATATATCCAGTTTAGCATTTACTTACAGAGCTTTTTTGGAGGCTCTGACCACTGGCAGCAGCCTCAGAAAAGCCTCCTCTGAAGCAGAGTATTTCTTCAGGTCAAACACGTCCAGATCTTTTTCCGACGACAGTAAGATGAAGCCCAGAGCTGACCATTGAGCAGGAGAGAGTTTACCTGCGGAGAGACTTCCTGATCTCAGGGACTGTTGGATCTGCTCCACTAGCGAACCATCATTCAGCTCATTCAGACAGTGGAACAGATTGATGTTTCTCTCTGGAGACAGATTCTGACTGATCTTCTTCTTGATGTACTCAACTGTTTTCAGATTGGTCTGTGAGCTACTTCCTGTCTGTTTCAGCAGGTCTAGTAGTTGTTTCTGATTGGTCTGCAGTGAAAGACCCAGGAGGAAGCGGAGGAACAAGTCCAGGTGTCCATTTGCACTCTGTAAGGCCTTGTCCACAGCGCTCTGGTAGAAATGTCCTTGTTCAGGTTTGTCTCTTAATACTTTAGCTGTCTTGGAGGTTGATTTCTTGTCTGACAGCAGATTGACTCCAGAGTTGATGAAGGTCAGATGGACATGAAGAGCAGCCAGAAACTCCTGAACACTCAGATGGACGAAGCAGAAGACCTTGTCCAGGTACAGCCCTCTCTCCTCTTTAAAGATCTGTGTGAACACTCCTGAGTAAACCGAGGCTGCTCTGATATCGATGCCACACTCTGTCAGATCTGTTTCATAGAAGATCAGGTTTCCTTTCTGCAGCTGCTCAAAAGCCAGTTTTCCCAGAGACTCAATCATCTCCCTGCTCTCTGGACTCCAGTGTGGATCTGTCTCCGCTCCTCCATCATACTTGACCTTCTTCAGTTTGGACTGAACCACCAGGAAGTGGATGTAAATCTCAGTCAGGGTCTTGGGCAGCTCCCCTCCCTCTCTGGTTTTTAACACATCCTCCAGAACTGTTGCGGTGATCCAGCAGAAGACTGGGATGTGGCACATGATGTGGAGGCTTCGTGATGTCTTGATGTGGGAGATGATCCTGCTGGCCTGCTCCTCATCTCTGAATCTCTTCCTGAAGTACTCCTCCTTCTGTGGGTCAGTGAACCCTCTGACCTCTGTCACCATGTCGACACACTCGGGAGGGATCTGATTGGCTGCTGCAGGTCGTGTGGTTATCCAGAGGCGAGCAGAGGGAAGCAGATTCCCCCTGATGAGGTTCGTCAGCAGCACGTCCACTGATGTGGACTTTGTGACATCAGTCAGGATCTCAGTGTTGTGGAAGTCCAGAGGAAGTCGACACTCGTCCAGACCGTCAAAGATGAACAAAACCTGGAACTTGTCAAACCTGCAGATTCCTGCTTTTTTGGTTTCATTGAAGAAGTGATGAACCAGTTCCACCAAGCTGAACTTTTTCTCTTTCAGTATATTCAGCTCTCTGAAGGTGAATGGAAACGTGAACTGTATGTCCTGGTTGGCTTTGTCTTCAGCCCAGTCCAGAGTGAACTTCTGTGTTAAGACTGTTTTCCCAATGCCAGCCACTCCCTTTGTCACCACTGTTCTGATTGGTACATCTCTTCCAGGTGAGGCTTTAAAGAAGTCTTCCTGTCTGACTGTTGTTTCTGGTCTGGCTGGTTTCCTGGATGCTGTTTCAATCTGTCTGACCTCATGTTCTTCATTGACCCCTCCGCTCCCTCCCTCTGTGATGTAGAGCTCCGTGTAGATCTGATTCAGAAGAGTTGGGTTTCCTGCTATTGAAACCCCCTCAAACACACACTGGAACTTCTGCTTCAGCTTAGATTTGAGTTTATGTTGACAAACTGGAGCAAGAGTCTCTGAATGAAAAAAAACAACAAAAAAACGATAAATTACTAAATTATAAGGCCAATATTTCAACATTTCATCCCTCTAAAAAACGCATATATAAACATATTTCCATTCACGTCCTGAGACGTTAGTAAATGTCCCATCAATGTTCATCCATCATGTTGAATCTTTAGAGAAATCCTCTTACTGCTCTGCAGAGAGTCAGCCAGCTCCTCCCGCTTCAGTCTCCTCAGGAAGTTCAGTGTGATCTTCCGAAATGCCTCTCTGCTGCTCCTCCTCTGCTCTTCATCCTCACCGTCCAAAACCTCCTCATCCTCCCTCTGACTCTCTAAGCATTCTGGGTAATCTGGACTCAGAAACCTCTGGACTCTCTTAAGCTCGTTCCTCACAAAAGCGAGAATGTTCTCCTCCAGCAGCTAAAACAGATGGTAAACTGCACTTTAAATTTTAAACTGGTAAAACAGAACATTAGATCAATGTGTCAGCCTGAAGACCTGCTGGTCTAAACAGAGCAGCAAGGAGACTGTTAGGACCTGAATAGTTCATAGTTCAGTGTTTAATCTCTGGTTGATGTAGTTAAATAGTAAAAGTCTGGCTTTACATGTACAGACCATAGATATGGAGTCCAGGTCTGGTTGATGCTTCTGGGTGGACTGATCACTGTGGACCAATGAGCTTTCCTTCTGAACTCTGTGGAGAAAAAAACAACTTTAAGGAGAACGACTCCAATCTGACAGAAGTTATTAAAGGTGACTGATGAGTTCAAATGCCTCCAGTGAAGAAACGAGGACGGCAGGCGACTCGACCATGAGTCAAGAAGAAGGAAAAGAGGATGTTTCACAGGAGTTGTATGGTTCAGGAACAATCTGTGCCTACCTCAGTAACTAAATACAGGACTACATCTTCCCCCGCTGACCAAAGCAGCTGCCATCCTGATCACCCCTCAGAGGGAAGACATCAGCCTCACAGAGGCAAATATCAGGAACTGGTAGAGCAGTGGCAGAGGTTTGGATGGAAAGCCGGCTGGATACACATAGAGGGGAGATGTAGAGGCTTTGCCACCGACTTGATCTGCAGAGCATTCACACTGCAGGGATCACAGGTTGGCAAGGATTAGCGCCACAAGGACCAGACCTGCTGAAAAGGCCCCCAGATGGCGATAGATAAGAAGCAGTGATCTGTGCGATGCTAATGGGACAAAAGTCAGGTTCTCATCAGTCTTAGCTGGGTCACCTTGTTGGGGGGTTCTGAAGCTAAAAGACCGTAAACGCACGATGAGTGCAGCACTGGGCAGCAGAGCAACCGTCCAGGGTTTGGAAAATCTCAATACTTGGGCAACGATGAGTTTCAAGCCAGCCAAACCCAGGTCCCTGGTACTGCTTAGGTAAAGGGATTTGGTTAAAGTCCGGTTCTCTCTGGATGTCCCCCCAGTCCCACGTATCTCAGAGAAACCAGCAAGGAGCGTTGGGTAAAATCTCTGACTGCAGCCATTGAGAGACAAATGCAGTTTGGTCAACAACTCAGGAACTCAGGGCCCAGCTCACTGGTGTGGACAAGTCAGGCTTACCTGACAAGGTTAAAACCTCAATGTCCTCTGATGTCCATCTGACTTTTTGGGGTTTTTTTGTTTACAAACTACTACCATGATGGAAAGGAAGATCAGCAGCTACCTAAGCAGGTAGTTCAGCCCCACACAGACATGAAGACTGTGAAGCTCTGGACCGAGATATATTTCCTCTTCTCTGGAGAATCGGATGTCAACAAAGTTCAGTTTTAAATTCTTACCTTCCATCGGCAGGTTGTCCAGCTTTAAAGGTAACAGGATGACCCATAGACCGGTCACTCTTCATGGACACACAGCTGGGTTCAGGAGAGTCCGGTCCCTGATTCTGCATCCTGACACAAACAACCAAGTGACAAACTAAATTAGAAAAAAGGTCAAAGTTGATCACAAGGTCAGAGTAAAATTTTAGAATCTGATGGATGAGTATGGGAGATGGAAAATGCCTCATTAAAAACAAATCTAACCAAAAAAAAAAAACACCTACAATATATATTCTTACATGTATTTCCTTTAAACTACGCATCTTATGTTTTGAAATTAAATGTTAAAAAATTGAAAAAAGAAGTACAATTTGTCTTTTAACTGAATAACTGAAAGCCTCTCTTTTCCCTGCGACATTAGAAATAAATCAGGGAGCAGGGTTGTTACGTCTCAGTGTTGTCCTGCAGAGGGCAGCCTAGACCTGCCAATACTACATGAAAGGTTCCGGAGGTGAACTCCTCGTCATTCATGCAGCCTGATGAGGGGAGACAGAAAAGTAAAGAGCACACGAAGAACGACAGACAGGATCCAGCCTTTCGACCGCAGAAGATCTTCCCCGGCTAAAAAGTGGAGAAGTGAACACACCTGTATTTAATAGACGATTCGTAATTGTAACCTCATTATCTCCTAATGAGCCCACATGAGTCGTCAGATATTAGACATTTTCTTCAAATACGTGGGACTCACCTTCTTACTGTAGTTTTAAATTCGGCAGGTTGTCCAGCTTTAAAGGTAACAGGATGACCCATAGACCGGTCACTCTTCATGGACACACAGCTGGGTTCGGGAGAGTCCGGTCTCTGCTTCTGCATCCTGACACAAACATCCAAGTGACAAATGAAAAGTAGTTTTTACACTAGAAAAAGAGGAATTTTGAGCAGACTGGCAGCAGCTGAAATGTGAGCAGCAGATAGAAAATCAGTGAAGGAGTAACATTCTCCCGTTCATCAAAATCTAATCTGATCTCCTCTTAGCTGATCACTTGATTATTCCGTGGTTGGCTCTTTGGTCACTGAGACAGTTCATAGTTCATTATTACTTCTTCTAAGCTGTTACGAGTAGTTGAATAATGAGGGCGGAGTGATCTGAGCGCTGAGCTCTGAGGCGAACAAGAGCCGCAGACAGTTAGAGACCCTCGTCTCACCTCTGAGCTCTGGTCTGGCTCTCACGGTCCCCACACAGACTGGTTCTAGAGGCAGGGACTCCCTCCTCTCCGTCCTCACACCGGTTCATAGCAGAGCCTCCACCTTCACACAAACACAACAACAAGCTTCATTACGACAGGATTTACTTCACAGCACACATCATTCTCAGCAGTCACGTTGATCGGAGCCGTCCGACCAGTTCTGACACATTCTGCATATTTCACTGCGATCTGATCGGAATTAAACTGCTGCTGATTCTTCCTGTAAGCGCTGACAATAATACACACGAGACATTGCCCATAAACACAGAGCGAAATGAGCGATAGTACTCAATAAAACGGTAAACAAACTGTGACACGTGTAAACAGGGCTCCAGTGAAGCCAAGTCTGTGACAGCTTTGGTAAGATGATTGTGTTTTAAAGCACACGCAGCGCCAACAACCGAAAACACAACAAACGACCAGTTCTGAGACTCTACTGTCCCGTCAAACGGTGATCCTGATTCTCACCTGCTGAACTCACCTCTGGTCGACTTGCAGACTCGTTCCACCTTCAGGTGCAGAGGAAACATCTGGACAGAAGAAGCTGCTGGTTCTCCCTCGTCAGTCCCGGTGTCTGTGTGCGTTTGATCTCAGGACGGGTCACTTCCTCGTAACTTCAGCATCCAAGGGTGACGTCAAAACCAGTCCAGGCTGTGGCACAAACCCAGTCAGTGTCAGAGAAATCACACATCAGAGGGTGTAGTTCTACTGTCTGTCCACTAGGTGGACCTAACTGACCATCCAATGAGCTGAAGATCAGCTCAGCACAGGACGCAACGCAGGAGCCGTCACATTCAAGTCTAACTGCTGATCCCTGGGCAGGACCCTTCAGGCTGTTCCTCGGGCCTGGCGTCTGTCAAAGGGGCCCGGTCCCTTTTCTGTCAGGGCCCCCCAGCTGTGGAACTCCCTGCTCCAGATAGGTTCTGTTTCTAAACCTCTTCTTCAAACCCTTTTCTTTAAAGGCCTTTTATTTCTGTAAAGAATTTGTATCTTGTTTTAAACAAATTAAATTTGTTATTATTATTATTACTTATAATCAAAACAATACAACCACTGTTAATGCTATTACAAATAATTTAACAGACGTTATCAGGAAGGAGAATCATTTTGTTACATGACACTGACAAAAGTAAAAGTGATTCTTTACCCCCAAAGCTCAAATCTTAAACTCTTTATAAAGCTGAAAGTTCATGTCAAAATAAGATAGAATTAGTTCAAGTTTGGGAAAAAAAACCCTCCCTAAGATGTATTTGTTAAGAGACTAACACATGCAACTCAGCTATTCTGCTTCATGAGAGCTGTGTGGATGACGATTGATCAGATCTGACAGAAGGTGGAAAACAGACATAAGCAAACAGCCCCGTAAGCGTCACCATATTTTGATTAAAATGTGGCGAAACTCTGAAGTGCCGGTGATAACCTTTTCAAACTGGGCCCTATCAACTTCGGACCAGTGAGAAACGCACGGGCAAGAACCCGAATACAGAGATCCTACATGTGAAATCACAAAAAGCCTTTTATATCTGGCAAAAAGTTGTTCGTACTCATGTTCGTGCTGGACCCCATCATTCACAGTAAGAAACGGACTGAGAAAATAGATTTTACAGCCACTTCAATGAAAATGGAAGCTCTAGAAGACAGAGGATATTGGAATATTAAAACTGAGGAAAAGGGGAAAAACTCTGTTAAATTACAACATCACTTAATAAATAAAAGGCAAAAAAATAAATAAAACGCACTGCTAATTAAAAACCAAGATGAACTTTTTCTCTTTCAGCACATTCAGCTCTCTGAAGGTGAATGGAAACGTGAACTGTATGTCCTGGTTGGCTTTGTCTTCAGCCCAGTCCAGAGTGAACTTCTGTGTTAAGACTGATTTCCCAATGCCAGCCACTCCCTTTGTCACCACTGTTCTGATTGGTTCATCTCTTCCAGGTGAGGCTTTAAAGACGTCTTCTTGTCTGACTGTTGTTTCTGGTGCTGTCACCCCAGCCTGCCAGTCCACAGGCACTGTCCCTGACCTCCATGTGACACTGACGAGCCATACCAAGCGAGACAGTCCACTATCCTCAGACTGGGTTATCAGTTAACGCCCCCCCTGCTGAAAACAGCCTTGGCGATTCAATGAGGGACCTGACTGTTCACCAGAAACTCTATGAGGCCGATCAAAAGTCCTTGTCTGTGGCCTTTCTGAACTCCTCCCACACCCAATTTTCTTCTTTTGTGAGCACAGAAGTTGTACCCCTTCTGGCCTCCACCTCTGGCCTCCCCTTCTGGCCTCCCCCTCCCCCTCCCCCTTCTGGCCTCCCCCTCCTGGCCTCCACATCCGGCCTCCAGTTTTGGCCTCCACTTCTGGCCTCCCCCTCCCCCTCCCCCTTCTGGCCTCCCCCTCCTGGCCTCCACATCCGGCCTCCAGTTTTGGCCTCCACTTCTGGCCTCCCCCTCCCCCTTCTGGCCTCCCCCTCCCCCTTCTGGCCTCCACTTCTGGCCTCCCCTTCTGGCCTCCCCCTCCCCCTTTCTTCCCTCCCCCTTCTGGCTTCCCCCTCCCCTTTATGCCCTCCCCCTTCTGGCCTCCAGTTCTGGCCTCCACTTCTGGCCTCCCCGTCTGGCCTCCCCCTTCTGGCCTCCCCTTCTGGGCCTCCCCCTCCTGGCCTCCCCTTTCTGGCCTCCCCTTCTGGCCTCCCCTTCTGGCCTCCCCCTCCCGGCATCTGGCCTCCCCCTCCTGGCCTCCCCTTCTGGCCTCCCCCTCCCCCTCCTGGCCTCCCCCTCCTGACCTCCCCTTCTGGCCTCCAGTTCTGGCCCCCCCTTCCTACCTCCACTTCTGGCCTCCCCTTTCTGGCCTCCCCTTCTGGCCTCCCCTTCTGGCCTCCCCCTCCCCCTCCCCCTTCTGGCCTCCCCCTCCTGGCCTCCCCTTCTGGCCTCCCCCTTCTGGCCTCCCCTTCTGGCCTCCCGTTCTGGGCCTCCCCCTTCTGGGCCTCCCCCTTCTGGCCTGCACATACTGTAGAGATAAGTCCAGCTATGTCTAGTTGGTACCGCTCCGCCTCCAGCACCAACTCCGGTGCTGTACCCAACAGAGGGGTGACGTTTCGCATCCCTAGAACCGGTTTTCGTAGCCCAGGGCGATCACGCCAAGGTCCCGCCCTTCTCTGCGACAGCTTTCATCCAGGGATGCAAGCTGGCCCCGCTCGAGGCACTCGCCGTTGAGCTCCCCTCGCAGGCCCTGGACTCCCTGACCTGGGGGAGGTGCCGAGGTAGTTTGTTCGTTGTAATGTTTTGACTGCATCGCGTAAAGAACCTTGAACTGCCTTTGTGTATGAAATGTGTTGTACAAAGAGCACTGTGCTCTACCAACCCCAACCTGGACACGTCTGTCGGTAGGAGACAGTGTTTGCTCGTTGTCCCAATAAAGTAGATGAAGCTGAAGATTATAAACATTGTGTTGACTGAATCCGTGTGACTTTGAGTGGACGTGTGGTCGTCTCAATATGAATGTGAAGGTTGTGTTTGCTGTGCCATATCAACACAGCGTCGTGGGCTTCACATACGTGTGCGTGAAGTGAGTAACCCCCCCCCCCGCACACGCACATCTAGATAAACAGCCTGCTGTGTGACTGAGCAGCCGATGAACCTTGTCCTGCAGGACAGAGGCTTGGCTGACCGGTTATTCTGGATTCAGCAGGACGAGCAGCCGCTTCAGCTTTTCTCTCTGCGTTTTTAGAAGAAACCTCGGCAAAAACTGAGCATGGCAGAGAGGAGACCGGCGGCGAAGGCGGCAGCGGAGCCGGACTTCCTGCAGTTTAACGATCTGGCCTGCGAGACGGTCGGTGGGAGGGTGAGTCACGCCAAGCAGAGACACATTCAAATACAGTTCATCCATGAACTCAATACGTGCAGACTTATTAACAAGGTGAACAACAGTTGCTGCAGACTTTCAATCCAGATACGTGGCCTGAAAATGAGTCCATACAGTTTTCAGTAATCCTAGATGATTGTATTAATATGACAGTATCACAACGGAGCAGGAACAGCAGGAGTCCCCCTGAAATTTGATTTTGATTTCTGTTGCTGGGAAGCAGAATAAGCCGTAAACTCACCTGACGTGTCATCGCCGTGTAACGTAGCGGTGGCTAGCATGTTAGCGACCGGCGTTGAACAGAGAAGCGGCCCGACACAAAAAACCCCTGCAACACCACAACTCAGTTTCTGTGCAGGTTAAGCAAACGAGATCTATTCTGATAGTTAGTGACCTTCACAGCTGCTCGTAGGCTGATTTTGTAGTGAAATGTAACGTAGTGCAGTTACTCCAATACTGTACTGTATGAAGATCTTATACAGTATGAGGCTTTACTATAGAATAAACTATCCAGCAGCAAATGCAGGTACAGCTGAAACATATAGTTGATCGACAGAAAATCAATGGGCACATTTCATCATGCCCGTCTCCCAAAGGTCAGGATTTTCTGCTTCTGTTCTTAATCATTTCAGTGTATTTTTAGCCATTTTGAGGTGTGAACTGTTGGTTGGAATAGCAAACCATGTGAAGGTGTCGCTCTGGCTAAATGTGACGAGCCTTTCTCACCATTTTCACCATTTTTTTTTACGAACCAAACAGTCAGTTAATCAGGAAAATAATCCAGATTGAAAATAAGCATCAGCTGCAGTCCTACACAAAACAGTAAAATGCTGCTTAAACATGGAAGCATCAGTAATGTTAATAATTAATAATTAAAATATAAAAGTGTAACAGCTTTAAAGTACATTTTCCTGATTATACTCACAAACGTTTGCTCACAAAATGCTGAACTATTCCTTTAAAATATTGATTATTGCAGCTTTAACTTTGTTCACATGTTCAGCTGATAATGAACAGTTTTTACAGCACAAACCTTTGTTGGTTTGCGCTGAAATGTCACGTTTTACATTCTGTCATGTTCCCCTGCTGCTCTTTCAGGTTATTTTCGCGACGGACGAATGGTTCGCTCCGGCTGCAAACCTGCTGAAGGTAAAATAATCTGATCCGCCAGCAGCACGTATGATCAACAGCGCTGAGGTTCCGCTTAATCACACACTTGGTTCACTTTAAAGATGAAGATTTTCCTAAAACAGCTGCTCCCTGTAGTTTCTAACAGACAAGCAGAAGGAAATAAAGCATTTGTTGGGGACTAGTTTCAGCGGCGCATTAATCCACATTTGTTACAAGAAGAAAAATAGAGGAGATCGCCAGACTTATGCTTTAACTGAAATGTTGGTACAGAGAGAGACGCCACAGTTCGTCGCCTCTGCCTTCACCGAGTTTGGAAAGTGGATGGACGGATGGGAGACGAGGAGGAAGAGGATACCTGGTTAGTATCTGAAACTCCCACTAACTCTCCTGTTCTCCGAAATCCAGCCAGTCACACCAGAAAACAGCCTTGTGTTCTCTTTTTTCTTTCCTTTTTTTCCCCAGTTTGGACAATTTCGCAAAGTGAATTATGTTTGCTTTGTTTTTACTAAACTGGCTCTTGGCGCCACATATTCCTTAAAGTAAACTTACATTCACATTGATCTCTGATTAATAGTAATAATACGAATAATGTCACACCCCCCCAAAGTAAGTGAGGTAATAACGGAAGGCGAGAACACATTCATTCCACACTGTTTTCCACCGTCACCTTTTCTGACTCCTTATCTTCTTACGTAGCCTGATGGACACGGGATCATCTTTATATCAATATTTGAGTTGAATTGATCCGCTGCGGGTGTATTATTCAATTTTAAGACTTTATTGACTTTACTTCAGCAAGAGACAGGCTGAAAGGTAAGAAAACAGATAATGAAATGAAAAAGGCTTTAGACGATATAAACATTACAATACCTGAGACTATATGAGAGAACTGTGCAAATATTTGTGCAAAAGGATAAAGTGCTCCAACGCCACGTACAGTAGACACCAAAACTGATAAAGTGTAAGGGTTCAGTAAGAGGCCCATTCTGTGACCCAGAGGTCCTCTTCAGAACCGGCTGACCTGAGAACAGCTTTTAAGTCTGTGGGTATCGGTCGGGCTCTGTTACAGGTCGGCACATTATTATTTCTGTGGTTTTGTGTTTCTCGAACCCTGCTGAAGGTCATGACTGGTGCATCGTCCGGCTCGGAGTGCCGGGGCTGATCGCCGGCTTCGACGTCGACACGTCCTTCTTCACTGGAAACCACTCGCCCCGCGTCTCCATCCAGGCCGGATGCCTGGGTACGAGCTGCTCCGTCCTATACTCGCCATCTCCGGGCTTCTTATGCTTTACTCCTCGTAGTCTACACGAGGGTCTGTTTATCCCGGAGCAGGTTGTATCTCCGAAGCCTGAAATTCATCTGTGAAGGCGTTTGAATGTCCTCATTTATTGAAAATTTAAACCAAGTTTCTCTGGTTTGCTTTGTCTAAACGGAGCCCAGATACAAAAACAGTTTCTTTTCCGCGTAAATCACAAAACAAACGTTGACAAAGTTCTGAACAGCACGACTGAAGAGCAGTTCCTGTTCCTGACCAGACAAACCCCCGACCTTCACCCTGGAAGGAGACCGAACCGGCACTGCCGCCTCTGACAGTCAGCTGGCTGCTGTCGCCAAGGTAACCCCGAGAGGGGGATGTATGCACGGCGCTACTGACAACCAGCCGGTCTCCCTGGTAACCCCTGTGACGTCTGGTTTGATTGACAGCTGGGCTCGGAGGCGTGGCCGGAGCTGGTGCGTGTGTCGGAGCTGAAACCTGGATACTCAGACTGCTGCCATAACTACTTCCAGGTCAACTTCAACCACAGAGTCACACACCTGCGCCTCAACATGTACCCAGGTACACACACACACACACACACACACACACACACACAAACTGTTGTATGATACGTTTAATACAGTACAGAAATTGTGTGTGTGGTCAGATGGAGGGATATCCAGACTGCGGGTGTATGGCGTCGGGCAGAGAGACTGGTCGTCTGTCTCCATCCACCAGGATGTTGACCTGGTGGCTCTGACCAATGGGGGAGTCTGCCTCGGCTACAGCGACGCCCACTTTGGGCATCCACGCAACATGATTGGTTGGAATCAGTGCATTTAATTCGCACATTTGTTGTCCTCAGAAATAAGGTCTCGTTTACTATCTTGGTAGACGACATCATGTTAAATCAGCCAATGCTGCTCCCGCCGGACTGACACTGGTGACACTGGTGACACTGGTGACACTGGTGTGATGTGTTTGCAGGCCTCGGTCGAGCTGCCAACATGGCTGACGGATGGGAAACAGCTCGTAGACTGGACAGACCCAAAGAACTGAAGGTTTAGTGGCACACACCCAAACCTGAACCTTATAATAACCCAACTCTAACTTTAACAGTAAAACCAAGTCTAAACTCTCAATCGGCACTTTCGACAAAATGTCTTTCAAAACATGTCCCGAATTTCCAAAATGTCCTCAATAACTTTATAAACACTGTTGTGTCTGATCATAAATAAAAGCTGGCCTGTCAACTGGCACCCTGCTGGTTGTCTTGCAGGCGGACCAGCGGGGGATCCTGCAGGTGCCTGGTTCGGAGTGGGCGGTGTTCCGCCTCGGTCACCCCGGAGTCATCAGCGGCGTCGAGGTCGACACCAACCACTTCAAAGGTGGAGCGACGTCTCAGCTGTTCTTCGGAAAATCTCTGTCAGCACACGGACAGTTGTCTTTAACCGGAGACCTTTTTCCACCCAGGTAACTTCCCGGACTCCTGCAGCGTCCAGGCGTGCGCTTTGACCCCCGAGGAGGAGGCTGAGTGCATCGGGACCAGGTGGAGGTCCGGGAGATGGCAGGTCCTTCTCCCCCCACAGAAAGTAGGTTACCGTGGTGTGTGAAATCTTTTTGCCTCACAAACCGATTCCTCAGGGCCTCACGTCTTCTCCTCCGTGCTGCAGCTTCGTCCTCATCACAGGCATCTCTACAGCCAGGCGGAGCTGACGCCGGGCCCGCCCGTCACTCACGTTCGTCTCATCATCGCCCCGGATGGAGGAGTCAGCCGGCTGCGGCTCTGGGGTCGACCCGCGCCGCTCGCCGCGGCTCCGACCAATCGGCAGATGCCAGCATCCAAACTCTGATGCTCGTCCTGCATCAGTGAACTGGACACACAGAGACGACGTCAGGGTTTCGATCTGTGTTTAATGACGTGTCCGACAAGTGTGGGAACTAAACACGACATTGTACAAATAAAACACCAAGTCACATGACAGTCTGATGGAAATTCATACTTCAGCACCCGAACGAGCACAAGCTAATAATACAAACAGAATCCAGTGTAAACGCTGTGACACCATAACAAAATGATAATGTGACGTTTGCACTTCGAATAGATCGTTCTCACGTTATTCACGCTGTCTATTGTTTTACCAATTCCTCGTTCAGTCCAAAATATCAGGAAACAGTGAAAAATGTTTCCCGCGGGGGCCAAGGTCCAGTCCAGAACCCAAAGATAACTGGTCTGCTGCAACGAAACAGAGAAGAGCGGAGACTCTTCACACAGAGACGCTGGAACTGGACGTGGGATTCAGTTTTCTGCTTCAAAAATGACTTAAAGGATCATCAGTTGCCAAAACTGGTGTCAAAATGACCTTTGGTCAGGCGACTAATCAACGATGAAACAGCGAAGTGGAGGAACCGCGGGTCATTGTGGCCGCTTCTGTTGTCGGTGTTTAAAACCGATCCACCGGCCAAGTGGCACCGAATACGTCCACACCCGGTCCTTTCGGTTCCCTTCTTTCATGTGGGGCAGCAGCAGCGGGAAACTCCGACGCAGCTGAACGCAACCAGCGAACGTTAAGATTACGCTGACATGGGGAAGCAGGACTCCACCTGCGGCTCAGGTGTTTGTTTCCTGTCCAGCAACAGTGAGTTTTCGTCAAATCCTGCATCGACTCTTTATCTTGTTTTGTTTTTATAATTTTTTGAATTATTTCTCTTTCACTTCATGTCCTTTCGGCCTGACGGTGGCACGACCTTGAGTAAACCACTTCCTCTGGCTCCGATTGGTCCATCGGGAGTCTCCTCGCCACCCCATCATTTACCCACAACCCCCTCTGTTTCTCATCACACCCATTCATTTAGACTTAAGGTTATCGGCTGGGTCTCCTCAATTAATAACCTTAAATAACCGATCCGGAGGAAGGGGGGAGGGGAGGATCGATGACGTCTTCACCTTCCTCTTCAGAAATTAGAGATAAAAAAATCAAATAGCCATCGATCTGCTGCTCATTGATTTCCTTTGGTCTTCTCCTCCATCGTTACTTCTCATCCGTCTGTCTGTGTTTTCTGCTGCTCGCTCGCTCTCTTCCTCACGCTCAAGGTCAACTTTAATCAACCTGAGGCGGCCCTGCCTCCCCCTCAGCCTTCCCTCTGTCACCCCCCCCTCACCGAACCGAAGAAATGAATTTGCCTCGTCTTCTTCAAAGATCCCGGACGCTGCAGGTCAAACGTGAAAAGATCAAATCGTCACGTCCTCCTCTTGTCCTCGTCTGGGGGAGACTGAGAAAACGAAGTATTTCTCGACCAAATAACGTTCAGATCAGTATATTGATAATGACAATAATGTCAAAGGCATCATACCTGGAAAGGGGAAAGTGGGCTCCTCCACAGTTAGCACAGTTAGCTCCTCCACAGTTAGCAACCATCTCCCACCTCAGCGGAGACCCCGGTATTTCACTGGCCGCTCGCAGCCTGACGTCCTCCAGGATCAAGAACGACTGTGTCCACATGGGAATCTGGAGAGGAGCCGTCCCAGGTTAAAATCACTTCGGTTTGCGTCACCAAAGCATGATGGGAACTGTAGTACCAAAACCACCAAGAAAGAAAACAACATGTTTTATCCCAAATACAAATAATACTGAGAAAAACGAGGAGTGGTGGTTTCTAGGATTATTAGCTTTATTATCTTTACGTTTTAAATTTCTTTACTCTCAGAATCTCTCATTAACATGGCTCCTACACCTCTGGATCACTGAACCTTTCTCTATCCATTCGTACACAGATATTTACTGTGTGATGAAAACCTGTGACATGTCAAGTCTGACACCAGGAGTCGAGTTTCCATCCAAACGTAGTGCGAACTTTAACTAAATTCCCAGAAAATGATCCAAAAAAAAAAAGAGGAGGGAGTGAAGTGTAGTTTCCCTCCACTGCTGCTGTGAAACCTGACGTTTCTGCCGGTTCCATGTGTTGATGTGAGGAAGGTTCCGGTCTCCTCGCGGCTCCTCACAGACCTGATGGTTTCCTCTCTTCACGCTTCACGTACGTCAGCGTTTGGTCGCTCAGGCTGTTTTATCCACGGCTGCTGTTCCGCCTCAAACACTTTTTCTAAAATAGATTTTTCATTTCTTTTTATTTCCAGTGTTTCCACTCTGGAAACTCCGGATTTTTTCTGGGCAAATTCAAAACGGTCATGAAAACAGGTGGATGCAAAAAGAGGCATTTCTGAGTCGCCTTGCTCATTAAGTAACAACACAGTGATTGACACCTTTATGGAAACGTACAACAACTTCCGGTCTTAAGTCAAACTAAAGCCACCTACAGGGCGCAGTGTTCCTCACAGACACAATACGAACGACCAACATCTCAGTGATTTATGGAGCCCGAATGTGAAGTTTGCCCCGAGGGGGGCGCTAGAGGAAGGGTCCAGAGCAGGAATTAGAGCAGGACATTTCAGTGACTCTCAGTGGACAACCTGCCCGCTACACTTTGATCATTTATGTTTAACACTGCTGGGTGGGTCGCGTGGTCGGGTCAGAGGGTCACCAGAGTCGCTAGAAAGGATTCTCCATTTACCACGAACCCGTTACGGAAACCTCACCAGCAGCTGTGACACATGACTGGCATCGCCGGTCACACGGACGATAAAGGCGTAAAACCTGAGGGAGAGTAAAACAAGAGAATCTAAAGAAAGAAAGATCATCGTCACGGAAAAACAAGATCTTTAATGTTCGGAGCTCCGGTTTCCTCTGTTTCGTGTTGTTATTGCCGAGTTGAGATCGTCCATCTGTCCCCGCGCCGTCGTCCCGCCGAAGACCTGCCCTTTTTGAGCAGCTGACCTCCGACCCCGCCCGTCCACTCACAGCGCTGAGCTTGGACCTGACCTTTGACCCCACCTGGGCAGCCTCAGCGGTGAGGCGGACGTGTGTGTCAGCGGCTCAGACGTTACCTACGACCTGCTCAAATTATGGCAATTAGTCACCATGTGTGGGCCGACCCAGTGTTACTGTGGGTGTGTGTGTGTGTGAGACTGGTAGGGTCTTAAAGTTAAACTCCAGTGATTGTCCTCCTCAGTCTGTTCCCAGGTGTTTCCAGGTGTTGGCGAGTACGACTGCAGATGTGAAAACAGTAGCACGAAGGGAGCTGTGTGGAGTCTGACACGCGTCCTCAGGTGATGTCCCCTGAGTCTGAAGACAAGTCTGAAATTAAAAAAATCTGGGGGTGTGAAGTTGGACCTCTGTAGCCCCCCCCCCATCTCTGCTGCAGGCTACATTAGCTGATACTAGAGTAACATACACCGATCCCCCGACCAACTGTCAGGGGTCCAGGGGCATTGTGGGTAATGTAGGCAGCAGTTTTTGACAAGGAGGAAGAACGCGTGGAGTAAAAAGACGGTGCCTCTGGTTCAGCTGCATCATATATTTTTAAAAACTGTCATCACGTGTCTGAAGGAACCCAGTGGTGAAACTGTGAACTGCTCCTTTAAATAATGATGAATCAACTTAAAGCTGCAGCAGAGGTTTTCATCTCTGAATTAAACAACAGTGTGTAATGTTGTGAAGAGTGGAAACCAACGGAACGAATGTAACACACACATCAGGCTCTCAGAAAACCAGACACTCATCGTATTTCTTCAGACAAACAATGGTTTGACACCAGTTGGATACTTCCGTCCTTTTGTGCTGCACCAGAAACCCTCCACGCACGCTGTGAACATCTTTACGTGTCGAAAATGAATTCTTCTAATGTGGTCCACAGCTACAGTTCCCATATAGTTCATGTGTGACTGTACCTGCACAGTTCCCTACACAATGCTCACATCGCCTCATGTATCCGGCTTAACTATCGTAATGTACTGGATATCACGCAGCTCTTCAATGTCATTTACTTAATTTTTCATATTTGGTTGCATGAATTATTTCTAATTAGCTATTGATCAGTTTCCTACCATGGTAACATCTACAACATCTGCTGCACCTACAATTGAAGAGAACTTATTACTTTACTTAATAGTACGTATTCCACCATTCTCACACTCCCACACACACTCACACTACTTGCTTGTACATAGGTCATATGCCTGCGGAAACCAGAGTCAAATGCCTTGTGTGTGTAAAGGTACCTGATGGATCCAGCTGATTCCGACCCGGATTTTATCTGATCTGCTGTAGGAATAAGAGAAAGTAAACGACCCGTTGAGGCTCCGACTCGCACTCAAACCCGTGCGGTCTGGAGTCACTGCGGGCAGAGCCCACAGCCAACACCCATGTGAGAGGCGTTCACACATTTGATACACATGAAACTACGGCTTTTAAAAATGTATGGAAGTAAAAAAAAAAAAAAAAAAAACCCACTTCGGCGCCCCCTGGTGGTTGAATGCAGTACGTATTCTTCAGTCCTGCCTGGCTGCAAAGGAACTTTAACTGTCCCTGCTCCGTCCGGCTGTGGACGGGACACTATTTCTGTTTATTGTAATTAAGCTGAGTCGTTAACATCACGAGCGTGAACGCAGCCGCCATCAGTCATATGAGAGGGGAGTTTACGGCAGAGCTCCACCCGTCTGTCACCCCCGTCAGATCACCACCATCCCTCATCTGCTGTCCCGAGGGACGAGCGCACACACACACACACACACACACACACACACACACACACACCTTTCACTGCGTGTGTCCGAATGTGACGGACACACGCAGGGAACCTGCAGCTCAGTGAAAAGTGGGGACCTGAAGGTACCTGGTTCAGGACTGGCGGGGTCCAGCAGATCGGGCCGTTTGTTGAGTGTCTAAATGATTAAATTTGACTGTTTTAGGTTAAAACCGCGAGTGGAATGAAGAGATTTATTCATTTCTCCAGCATGATGTCGTTGGACTGGATTTAAAGATGCTTAACTCAGGTCACATTTACTAAAAAAAGCGTTGCTGCTCCTGGTTTTGTTAAATGAAAAAAAGTCAAGAGAGTTTTTTGATAATTTTTTCCACATTATCATTATCATGTAGGACATAATGAAAATCCTACAAAGTGAATAAAACGACACCTACATGACACAGATTTCCTGCAGAAACACGAATTTCGATTCTCATGGATGTTTGACGGTGAGGTGTCGACCCGCAGGTTTGACCCCCACTCTGTCAGCAGGTCCTTGAGTCAGACCCTGACCCCCCTGAATACCTTTGAACCAGACTTTAAAACCCTCTCTGGGTTTTTATGTCTGAGGTCTGACTATCGACCGGCTGCCCCGCGTTAATAAAGATGGAGCACAGAGAGGAAATTAAAGCCCGGCTTCCCTCTTCTAATGAGATCATATCCATCATGTCCTGCTCTTTAACCTATTGTACAACCCCCACCTCCTCCAAACACACACACACACACACACACACACACACACACACACACACACACACACACACACACACACATTACTAGTTTCTATTACTCTTTTTATCTCTCTGTTCCTGAACACCTCTCCCTCCTCCAAAGATCCAAACATCTGTCGACAGCAGGAAGCAGATCAGTGAGACTGACCTAACTCTGGGTTAAATTGACTACACACACACACACACACACACACACACACACACACACTTTAAAACATGCTGGAGGATTTAAACACACTCCACCTTTGTTCCTTTGGTCGGTGAACGTGGTGGAAGCTCGCAGCGGTGGAAAGTAACCGAGTACTTTACTGTGCAGTCTGAGTATTTTGATGCTCTGCTCTTTATCTTTCTACCTGGATCCGTTGTACTTTTTACTGCACCACACTGATCTGATAACTCGAGCTAAAAGCTACTCTGCAGATTCAGATCCACAAAACAAGATCTGATCAACAGATTAAAAAAAGGACCATGAGACCTCATTGATCAGCAGGATCTGGACTTTGCTCAAGGACACTTCAGCAGAATTAACATGTAAAATCATCAAACATGGACCAAAGAAGAGATGAACCGACTGCAGAACAAACGGGACCTGAAGCAGCAGCTGCTGCTGCTTTGGTGCAGATGGAGTGTGTGTGTGTGTGTGTGTGTGTGTGTGTGTGTGTTCACTGTGACATCATGCTGTATCTGCTGTTACCTGACAGCAGGGGGCAGTAGAGACACAGCCTGACTGCAGCAGACAGGAAGACCATGGACAGACCAGACCACGGGACACATTATGTAAATGGCCTCCGTATGATCGGATCCCAGCTTTTTCTTTCTCAGCAGGGGGGAGGGAGGAGGGAGGAGAGGGGGACGGCAGGGAGAGGAGCAGTGCAATGAAAAAATCTCTTTTAATAACCTGATGGGAGTCCAGTTCAAAAGGATCGTTCAGACCCTGCAGGGCTGCAGGACAGAGTCTGTGTTGGGTGTGTTTCTGAGAAATCATCATATTCAGACCAAACATTTACCACCTGGGTCACAACCAGGGGTCAGAGTTTGCCCCTCCGTGGCATTAATGGTGCGTCAGTCCATCCATATCAGCCAACGGAATCGGCCATTGATTAACAATAGGCAGAAACACAAGTTAAACATGGCCGGTGCATCTGTATGAGCCACAAACCGGAGCCCGTTTCCCTGGGCTGATGAAGCTGCACCAACACTCATAACACTAATAATCGAAACTGAAGTCTGATCATTTCAACGCTGCGATCGCTGGATCGGCTCGTTAAAACGGACGCTTTCATGGTGAAAAGCTCCCAAACTAGCTTCGGCCTTACTTCGCATTTTTAAGGCTGAGCCTGTTTTTCGCTAAAGAAGTTTCTAAAGTTGAAGGAGTAAAAGAGGTTCAAAGGTTTTACGTCGCGCGACGAACAGTTACTAAGGTAGAAACGCTGCGTCTGCGGCCTCATCCAGTCTGGATGGTGTCTTTACTGTCTGAGCTCCGATGGAGGGTGAAAAAGACTGAAAATGTAAGTCACCAAATCATCATTGTGCGGTTGTGGTTCAAGTGTGAAGCATTTTGAAAAATTTAAAGGATGAAAATGTGTGTGGATTTCCACCTTATCCCTGCTGAGCAGACGTGACCTTGGCAAACTAACGGCACAGAAAATAACGTAAAATAGCACAAAAGCAACTGAATCCGGCCGGATGGAAAACAGAGGACACAGCGTTGAGTGGTGAGAGCGAGGCTGCGCGTTGTCTGGACATCCACTGGTGCGTTCATGCAGAATTCGGACCTTCCTCCTGAAAATCCAGAAACTCGCAGACACCAACTCACCAGCAGCCTGTGGAGGTGGAAACGAACTGCGCAGAGAGAAGGACCTGGCGGCTGATGATGCCGAGGACAGACAGGATGGACGCCTACAACGTGCCGAATAAAGCCCCAGAGCAAGTGGTCATCAGCCCGTACGTGTTTCGTCTTTTCAGTTTTGCGGCAGCAGGCGAGCGTGGTGCAGGTTTAAACATCCTCCATAATCTGGATCAAATGTGTGTCCCGCTGATATTATTTCCACACAGGTTTCAAATTTAACCGTGGAAAATGTGCTTCTACATCTGTAGAGTTCAGTTTTTTTCTAAACGCATGCACGTATCCTGGGCAGCCCCCCTTTACTGAAAATACAGGGAACCTTAACCTCTTTCCAGGGAGACGCCCCGAACTGATGTAGATCACACATTCAGGACCATTTCTCTCTCTGCCTCTAAAATCCTCTCCAGGCTGCAGGGACCTCTGTTCTGTTGTTCACCATCTGTGTGATGAGGACATTGACTCTGAGCGTGACCGCTCTGTGACAATGGCCTCATAAACCCTGGACGGACTCTCCCTGGGCGTCGCTGAGTCCCCCGGGTCATGCGTCCCTCGGCTGGGCCCTGTGGAGATTATCGCTCCGTCTAACGGGCTGAGGATATTACTTTGGCTGACGGGCAAACAGCGGCAGCACCTTTCGTGCTTATTTCCCCCGAGACTCCTGAATCACATTTCCAACGACCCTTGCTGGAGAAATTTGGTAAACCGTGTCGGTGTGAATCCCTCGGGGAGAAAGCGGCGGCTTCATCCGCATAATCGGAGCAAATCAAAACCGCAGTGAGGCCGAGTCAGGCAGAGGAGGTTGAGCCCCCCCCCCGAATCCAGTCTGAGGGCTCAGACCTCCAGCCTCGCTGTGTGGGATCAGGACAGAGAGCGATGACGGAGGTGATGCGGGTGGATGGCAGGGGCAGGCCGCCTACCCCGGGTGGCCGCCACCACCAACTTTCACTCAAAAACATCAGGACGCTTTGGACGTTTCAAACCCGCCTGCCGATCCTCCGCCGGTTGGCTGCGCCTCAGAAAAGTCTGAATGTCCTCGATGACGCTGCTTCTGTCAAACGCAGACTGGAAACAGACTGAGACCTTCTCATCCTGGAGAGACCAGACGAATGATTAGAAATTTAATGATCAGGTTGTGTCTCACAAAGATTTTCCTGAGGAAACTGCACAAAGCATCAGCAGCACGATGACACAAACTCTTTCCAGTCTGATGAAGACCCTGTGAGGCTGAAACTGGTCTGCGTTTTAACCAATGTGCTGGACCAAATAAAGGCTTTCAATACCACTCCTCTCCTTGCTCCTTGTCACACACGTTCTTTAACATATCACCTCCAGGTTCAATGGACTCACTTGCACATAATTCGACTGAGAGCTCAGATCTTCTTTTTCTTCCAATCTGCATATTTGTTGCATTTGTCCTGTGGGACGACTCAACAGCAGCCAACTCGTAGAGTACTGATCCCCTACCTGCTGTAGATGTAGTGGTGCCTATACACAGGTACAGAGCCTCTATCTGTCTCTGGATCCACAGAGACTGTCCTCAAGAAGAACGCTTTCTGTTCCATTGACAGCGCCCTGTAGTCGTCCTAATTAGGACGGGATCAAAGGTGAGACTTTTGTGACCTGAATTTAGTCTTTAAGGGAGTGTTCCCCCCGAAGGAACCCACACAGACGACACCAAGCCCGTAGAGAAGCCCTGTCTTAAGGACAATGTCTGGGAACAGATGTCCCTTCTCTCGTTGGTGGTCCATAACCTGCCAGTTTCACGGCGGAGGAACTTAGTTAAAACACAAACACAAACGTGAAGCAGACGCACCAACAAGACTGTAACACTTTGTCCGACGTTGCTGACAAGTATCCAGATCCTTGACTGAAGTAGAAGAAGCAAAACTAGAAGGCCTGAGTTGAAAATGTCACAGTTCGCCCACCTACCAAGACAGCGCTACCCCACTGCACCCGTAAAACACCAAATGTGGATGAATACGCCGCTGAAACTACAGTGTCCGGCTGTTTTAGGAAATTTGCTGAACCTTTTTAGACAAACAATGAAAATGGATGCGGTCCCACAAATGCACAAACCCAAGGTAGCACTCTGTTAGTGACAGGTGTCATTCTTGCTGTTTCTACCTGGAAAAACCCTGGAGCTTCTTTGAAAAAGCATCACTGCAGTGAATTTCCTCTGCAGATTTCAGCAGGAGTGGCTCATTATCAGCTTAAAGGTCGGCGATGAGCCCTCATCAGTCTCCCTTCACTGTTCAGACTGTTGCTATTGATCCTCCTCACCTTGGACTGAATGCAGTCCTTTAGCACCAACGGCTCCGACCCGACTCACGGCGGAACAGATTATCCTGAGGAACGCCACGTCAGCACAGACCGGAACCCGCAGTGTGTTTCATCTGCGTTCATCATTCCGGTTCGTATTAGCGCAGAGCGATCAAAGAAAACGCACCAGGAGGAAATCAACTCGAGCTCAGTCCAGAGGTTCATCAGAGCAGGAAGCACCAGCTGAGATGAAGGAGATGCGTCTGCAGATGATCATTTCTCCCATAAGGTCACGTCATCGTCTCTTCTGCTGCTCAGTGCCTCTTTAACTCCCGCTGCAGGTCCTGTCATCCTCCGTCTCCCTGAAAAAATCTCCAGCAAACACACCTGGCGACATTAAGGTACGATCACCTCTGTCCTGCTAACGTTCACTGCGTCTCCCATTCCCTTCGGTCGAAACCGGCACCACCAGTAAATTCACATCTGTGCCTCACGTTTCCAGTGGTTGAAGTATATCAGATACTAATACCACAAAAAGTAAAAATACTACGAGTAAGATATGACTTTAGTAGAGTATTAAAAGAAAATTGTACTTAAAGTATCAAGAGCAAAAGTACTGAGTGTTACATTTTCTACATGATTGAATTTTTACCACTGATGCTTATATAAGTATTCTATTGTTATGATACCGTTTGGTGGTTTAATCAGTAATAACGTGTCACATTTTCTACAGTTCATTTTATATTGTGTATGTACATGTTCACAGCCCCTGCTCAGCCATAGTCCACCTCGGTGTGCAGGACAAGCTGCGACTGAGGACGCGATTCCCAGCACGGCCCCACCCAACTTACGCCTGAGTAGGGGGCCCATCAGCAGAGTGACTGAAAACACCCGAGCGGGTGTGCAGAGCCTTTCATTTGTAAAGTAACTGGTAACTAAAGCTGTCAAAGAATAAAAAGTACATTTCCCCCTAAATCCCTCTCAAAATTGAACTGAAGAACAGTACTTGAGTAGATGTACTTAGTTACATCTGCCTGTGTTTGTGCAATCTCCACCTCGCTCCCAGGTCAGAGTGGACCCTGGTTACAACGGACAGATGTGCACGATGTGCCTCCATCTTGGATTGTACAGTATCACACTAGCAGACTATCTACAGAGGTGATCACTCTGCCTAATATGAATTATTAGCGGCAGGGGTCTGTGATCTTGGGCCAAGACTGGGGCAGACGTGACTGGACCTTCAGGTTGTTTACTGTGAAAACAAAATTAGGCGAAACCTTAAAATTTGGTGTAACAATCTGAAAATTTGGGAATGGGTGGGAACATCCGGGAAGATCCTAAAAATAAAAAAAAATTCTGGTAAGAGAGCGTCAACAGTTCATGTAAGTTGGAAATGTTCCCAGAAATGAAGACAGTCTGAGCAAAATGACACACCAGAGACAAACCAAACCAAAGAACCATGTCCTCCTCACACTAACCAAGTTGCTTTTGTGCCTAAACCAAGCCAACGCTCAACCGCAGTGCTGTTACACCATAAAACTGTTTTTATTTTTGAAATGGCAATGTCCTGCTGACAACAATGTCTTTATGGCAGACATGGAAAAACGTGTTGCTTCATATTTCCGTCCGCTGTGGCTTCTAAAATTGTTTTTTAAAGGGTAGGTTTTAGCCCAGAAAGTAAAAGTCACACGTTTACGACACTGCATTTAGACCGATTTCCATCTTTCCCGGCCTCCGCTGGTTTCATTTCATCTGTGAGACAATCAGTCCAATTCATTTCACCCTTGTTTCACAGGAAGTCTCTGTACGTTGTGTCTTTTTCACAAGAGAGACCAAAATGGCACAGAAGAGAAGTTGAAACAGCGTCACAGAAAAAATCCCATTCATATGTTGTTCAATAACACAGGAGCCTAGGGAGGGGGTGTGACTCTAGTCCGTCACTGTCGGTCGGGTCAACTGTCCTGTTTCCTTGCAGCCGAGAGACTTTTGGGTTTTAGCGTCCGGACGCAGCTGATCTGACGTCACTTTGCCGTAGCGAAGCAGAACAAACTGGTACATTTATAGTTCAAAGAAGGAGTTCAAACTGTGAGAACCGCTCCGTCGGAGTGTGCGTTTGTGCTCACGCAGCCCTAATGTCTGCGGACCGGGCCGACAGCCAGAGTATCTCTGCCTCAGCCTGCTTTATTACAGACGGCTGATCTGTATGCAGAACACACAGCCGCTCACCTCTCTCTCTCTCTCGCTAGTTCATTTTTCCGTCACGCTCGGCTGGTCTGGCTACTTGCTCAGGTCCGCAGCGTCTGGAGATGGGTGCAGTGCAGAGAGAGGGAGCGAGGTGGAGGCAACGAGTTCACGGGGATTGACATTTTTAAAAGTATCGATTCAGCACACACACACACACACACACACACACACACACACACACAAGTCCAAAGAAAAACATTATGTGGGGGAGGAGATAGCTCCCTCATGTATCATCATTACATCTGAGTCACAGAGCTAAACATCCATTTATCTGAAAAACAAATACACAGCCACGTTTGAAAAACCCAGAAGATGGTTTAACAACACTTCCTGCTTTCTCCAAGATATTTGCAAAATGCTCAAACACTCTAACAACCATCTGGATGAAAAAACAAGGTGGATTCCAAACCACAGCTCCCAGTGAATCCGGTGAAAAAACCGGTCAAGTCCTGCAACTGAAGCAGTGGGCTGAGGACAAGAGGACCGAAGTAATCTGTGTTTAGTTTGTTAAATAACGTACTCACGACTTACAGAGGGATGCAATGACGGAACCGGCGACCAGAACAGACAGGAGAGAATGACCTAGGGTAACAACGACAACAGAACGGCCAGCCTTACGTTGGAAATAGGAATATTGTTTATTCTGTCATGGGACCGGGACGGGACAGGAATGTTTTTGTGGGTGTGTGATGGGACAGGGGTGAAAATCCACTGCTGTTTCCCGCTCTGCGCCCAAAAAGCCAACGACTGACCGCGACTTGCCTTTTCTTATATATAGAGATTGATCAGGGCACTGAAATTCTTCCCCTATGCATGAAGACTGGCTTCCACTGAGCTCAGCTGTAGGACAAGACTCAACATGACAGGCAGCCTTTTTTATCTGGGCACAAAAACAAACCTGAGTGGAAACTCCAGAAACCCAACTAAACTAGCTGTGTGGATAAAGCCAAAGTGAATCAGCCTGAGTGACCAAACTCTGACGTATGTGAAACCATCAGGTCTGTGAGGAGCCACGAGGAGACTGGAACCTTCCTCACATCAACACATGAAAGCAGCAGAAACGTCAGGTTTCCATCACCTTCTCCACACGGTTTTCCATCGTCTGAGCTCTGACTGGAGATCTGTCAATTTGTTTGTGGTGAAATTATTTTCTCAGCTGCTGTTTCCTGGTCAAGAATGAAATGTATCTACAAATGTATTGACTTTATTTGATTTATTTGCTTTGGATAAGAGGAGAGGGGGAACAGAAAGAAGAAAATCAAGAAGAGGAGGAGGAGGAGGGGGTGGATGCCTCCCGCAGACTGAAGAGAGAGAGAAATGGCCGAGGCTCCTGCATAATAAATGATAAACCTCAGTCTGACATATGAGTTGTGACATGTTGAGAGTCTGTCGCCACTCAAAGCAGCTAATAAAACAGGATCACTCTATCAATATTTATCACCACACACTTAAACTGTGTGTGCGTGTGTGTTGCTGGAGCATCCCAGACATGTATTTTTAACCAGCTGCCACTGAAGGTCTTGACAGGAGCAGCAGACACCAGAGGAACCAGAGGAACATCTGGATTCACGTCTGATGTTTCTCGCTCATGTTTGTCTTAAAATCTGTGGCTGGTACCGAACCGATGTCGTGCTTTTCCTCTTTGTTCTGTTTTTTATTCAGTGACATTTCACCTTTCAAATGCAGAAATGATGGGAACAATGTAACTGCCCCTTTCGTTGTCCCGCTGTGACATAATCGTGATCCACAGATAGGTTTCTGGTAACACCAGGGTAAAACTGAACCTGAACAGTCTCTGTCATATCACGTCGCTCGTCACAGCCGGCACATGTCGACCTGTACTGTGATTAAACATGAGCAGCTCCGGGGGAAACTCGCTCCAGACTGACGATGCACTGAGGGAGTTATTGACAGCGAGAGAAGATTTTCGTTTATCTACAGTTTCATGTAGAACTGTTCAAACTGTTTTCAGTCTCCAGCATATCTGTTGATTTGCAGAAGAAACCTCAGAATATTTAATCGACATGACAGATCTGATCTGCGCAGACGCCTGGAGGTTTCTGTGGTTCCGTTTTTGCTGGTTGCACAAAATTTGACCAGTGGATCTGCTCCGTCCAGAAATCACGTTTATATCCAACTAACTTGCAACAGCAGATCTGTTTTGTAGGAAAGGTAGTGCCGACCGGATGAGCAAAATTGTCTTCATTCACACATTTGACCAGTCACAATACGTTGATCCTGAACGTATCAGTAAAATGTTCACAGACAACCTGTTTCTTTTCCGCCTGTAGCGACTGGTTCTGTCGAGACTCTCACAGCACCTGGTTCTGGTTCGGGAAAGATCCTGGTCTGGTTTAATACAGAAAAGTTTCACAGTGACCTCAGACACAACCTGTTTATTTACATTGAACCAGAACCTCCGTCGTTCCTGCTCAGGCTACACCTCCTCTGTAGGCAGAAGGCAGGACTCGGCGCGGCAGGCCTCCATTAAAGCACCATCGTACGATTTAAACCCCTCTCCCGCCCCTCCGTCCTCATCCAGCCGTGCCGCCTGACGTCCCTCCGCCCTCGGCAGGACGAGGTGGGGGAGACAAATCTGAAATTCATACTTTGCCCTTTGTCAAATCAAATTTCTCCTGTGCGTCAGAGCGGCTGATCGCCTGATCAGGAGGTGATGACGCGGCGTGGACGCCTCCCAGACAGGAAGCTTGAACATGTCACATATTAAATCCTCTCAGCAGAGATGACGGCAGGTAGCGGACCTGAGGTCTGACACACCGGGGCTGAATCCTCCCGGACGGCATGCAAATGAGGTGCATCCCAAATTACCTCATGCACGAAGAGACACAATCAATAATTATCAACCGGCTCCTTCACAGGTGACACCTGCTCTGCATACTGATCCACAGAGACGCAGAGCAGCGGGGAGTCAGAGCAGAGCTCAGAGCCGGAGCTCCACGGCAGGTTTTCCTGCCAACTCCCTGGACCAGACATTGAGGCGCGTGTGAAGGGTTTTCCATCCCAGAAAAACGATTTATTGGTGTCATCTACAAATCCAAAATCAACACGTTGGGTTCCAAAAAACGCTCAAGACCATAATTAAAATCAACCAACTATGACTAATGGTTGGTGTCACAACCCAGGCTCAGTAGAGCGAGACACCACAAAGGCTCTATAGCAATTTAAACAACATCTTACATTTCTTCTTCAACGTCTAATTTAAGGCCAAGGCAAAAGTAACTTGATAAATGAATCTGTAGTCTGTAAATCAGTGGTGGATGTTGTGAAGACAAAACAAAGAGGAAAACCACATCAGAAAAGGGTGGATGATGAAGGGAGAGAGAGAGAGACAGAATGAGGAGAGATGCTGAATAACCTCAGCCCAGGTGCAAGACATCAGACGAAATGGCTCCGCCCATCTCTACCTGTAGCAATCTGCAAAGTAAAAAAACACACATCACAGCAGGAGATCCCTTCTGAAAGACGCGCCAGTGTAGGTGATCAGTCCTTGAGCCGTGGAACTAACAGGAGACTTCAGCAGTCTCCGCTGGGCAAATCAAATGGGTGTATTCCAAAATTACCGAGAGTTTATTGACAAACTCGCACTTTCTGTCCCTCAGCTGGGAAACACTGTGGACGCACAACAGATCCCCACCTGATCTGTCAAACTCAGACAGTTGAATCCTTGGAAGAGCAACTCTGTGTCCACTTGGGACGAGAGGAGTCACCGGTAAGTCTTTCTTACATATGGGCATGAACGGATCGATTTGAGATAGACTTGAAAAAACGTGAACCTATCCTTTAATCCAATCCAATCCAGTACATTTATCAAATGTATCAGTCCACACCGACTCCGAGACACACGATCAAGACTCACGGTGTCACTTTGAGCTTTTCTATGAAGCGCAGGACGGAGGACAGAAATGCAGACACTGGGGCGGGCAGGAGCACTTACAAAACGTTATTAAAAGGAAAAAACTTACAGGTAACACAGACAGAGTCTGTCCAAAGGGGCAAGGCTGGTCGGCGGGTTTTTAAACAGATGGAAGGTCCAGAAACTTGAACAGGTAAAAGGGACAAAGAACAGAAGCCAAACAAGTCAGAGTTCAGGAAGAGTGGCTAGAGGGCGATGAAGAGCTTGAGATCTGGCCAAGAACTGGTGGAAAAGAAGTGGCATTGATACCGACACGGATAATAGGGAAAAGGAAACAGGTGTGTAAGTGGGCGGGGAGGAGGAGGAGATGGGGGTGGTGGTGCTGGGAGACGGATGGAGAACGACCCAATGGCAGGACTGAGGTTGGACAGAACGTTTCAGTCGCTGTCAATTCCCAGTCGGTTGGAAACAGTGATCAGAGGTGGTGGCAGCTGGTGATTTCTCACCTGGGTGGGGCCACGAGGGGCTGGACGCAGACGATGTGATACTGGATAGAAAGAAGGTGAAGAAATGAAGAAGGTGAATGAGCTCAAACCACTGCAATGTGCAGCGGTGCCACAAATATTAGACCTGAGTTAATCCTTTATTCCTTCAAGGAACGGAACAGGGCGGCTACAGGTCTCTTCTCTAACCATAAGTTACAGGTATTGACAACATGAGAAATTGTTTGAAGTCTCAATTGGCTACTCAGCCAATCACCCATAAATCTCAGTGTTTTATTGGTTTTTTACTCCGCTTTACTTGTAGCAGATGGAGGCGGATCAGGAGGAACCAGTGCTTTATTAGTGCGTCTTGCATCTGGGACGGTCCCACTAGGAAAGAAGATACAAAAAAGACTCGTCTTGCAGTTAAGTTCATACTGTACGACTTCATTTGAATTCATATCTAAATGCTTAAAAAGTACAAACCAATTCATGTGCTTCCACTTACTATTTAATAATAATGATAGTGATAATAATACTAAGCTTGCCGACTCTGAATTAAGCTCGGTGGCCGGCGGGGCGCCACACGTACGCCCCCTGTTGACCGGCCCCGCTGATGAGAGGTTAAGTCTGGAATCAAAAAGAAATCAATCAACCAATCAATGAGCCAAAAGATGTTATTTCACACAGCAGCAAGTTATGATTTTTGATAGGATTTGGTTTTGTTTGATTGGATCATGTGTTCAAACAGCTTGTCGCTGTGAAAGTAGCCACAAAGACGCAGCTCATTATTACAGAGGTAATATAAATGAACAGCGTTCACCAGGCTATGAGCTGACAAGACCCTAAAAACCCCCTAATGACTTCAGTTCTAGCCTGATCTACGTCCCTAAAGTAGAAACTGAAAGTTGGTCCCCAGTGTAGCTGCATCATGTTGATCGCTGTCTGCGGATCAGTTTGTTCTCCTTTGTTTTCCCCTGTTGTGCTGTTTGTCTGTGGGGATCGATGGCGGACAGAGGAACATCGAAGGTGACTTGTGCCGGACCAACACGCAGCGTTAAACAACCGGCGGTGTCCCGAAACATCCGTCTCCCTGTCGGCATTAATCGCGGCTCGCTCGGAGGCGTCTCGTCGGCCGATAACTAGCGTTTTGCTGCTACATGTATCGGCTGCTGGTGATCTGAGAGGGAAACCTCCATCTGCAGGGCGTTTCGTCCGGACTGTCGGGGGACTGGAGAGATATGGATCCACCTGCTGCAGCGGATGAGCTGATTCTTCCTCTGCGCTCTGTATCAAGTTCAGCTTCACATCTGTGTGAGATGAGGCAGAGGAAACACTGTACAATCACACAGTCTGAGGAGAACAAGAAAAGGCAAAACAGGCCAAATATAAGGATCAGAAAATGAGTGGAGCACTGTTGTGATCTCACGTACATATCAATAAACTATACTTCGTTCAATAACAGTATATTACGTAACTTGTTGTTGTTATTTTTTCACTTTGTCACTTTGTCTGATTTAATATTTAATATTTCTGTGCTCTGTAGCTGCTGCTCAGAGCTGTTTCACATGACTGATCATTAAAGCCTTTTCTTCTCAACTCCACTCCCTATACACTGTGTCAATGTGTGGCAGAAACGTGTAGTGTGTGTGTGTGTGTGTGTGTGTGTGTGTGTCAGGGAGAAAAGTGCTGATGTGAGTCTGCAGATCAGTGGAAATATTGACTGATGGTGTTTAATATTGTATGATGGCTGCTGAGTTGCATGTTAACTGTGTGTGTGTGTGTGTGTGTTTATTGTGTCACATTGAGCACACTGAATGTTTTCGTCTTTATCTTTTTTTCTCCCTTGTTATGTTAATATTCAGGGGATCAACTTCTCTGGCTGATGCCAAGTTTCCAAATTTTTACTTAATTTCCAGAAAATCTGCAAAAACAAAACATGAGTCAGGTCCTGTTTCCCTCCACCGCTGCTGTGTGAACATGAGCAGATAAACAGCTGGTGGAGCCGGTTCTCCAGTCGCTGCCGTGAAACCACCACAGAAGAAGAGGACGCGGCGAGACGAGGTCGTTAGATGAGCTGCAGTCGGAGCTCAGACGATGGAGAACCGGGTGGAGAACGTGATGGAAACCTGATGTTTCATGTGTTGATGTGAGGAAGGTTCCAGTCTCCTCGTGGCTCCTCACAGACCTGATGGTTTCCTGTCCTCATGCTTCACGTACGTCAGAGTTTGGTCACTCAGGCTGATTCACTTTGGCTTTTATCCACACAGCTAGTTTTGTTGGGTTTCTGATGTTTCCACTCAGGTTTTATGGCTTAATTACAAATGTGCGTTAAACTGGGGGATGGAAACACACTGTCTGTATGAATCTGTCCAGAAGTCAGAGGGGGTGGGCGTTGGGATGTTTCTGAAACGTTCATCATATAAATAAATCACAAACCACATATATAGACTATGAAGCCCGTTATTTCTCGTAGCTGTTAAAGTAACATTTGTTATAATAATTATGAACAATTTCAGAAAATGAACTTAACCACTGCATTTGCAGGAATATTTTAATCAGCGGTTTAAAATTTAAGTCGTCGTTAGCTAGCGCGATATTTCCACTCTCGTGCCTTGTCCTTTCCTCCTCGGACACAAGGGGGATGTGATCATCCTGAGCACAACAAAACAAAAGGTTAAAAGCTAATTTAACATTGTCAGAATGAAACCCCCCTCTCACTGCCATGGATACGACACTCAGCCAAAACTCCAATCACAGACTAAAATTATTTAATAGACAATAATCACAAAATGCAATGGCACAACGTGCTGTCAACATAGACATGAATAGGCGATGTCACATGACCACGAGCGCTGATGGTGAGAGTCCATTTCTTAATTTACTGATGTTCGCACTACAGACTTTTCTCACATTGCAGCGCTTTTTACTTGATAAATAAAAATAATTCAGCAGAGGCAGGGATATATGGACCAGGGAGGGCAACCCCCCCATTCCACCAGCAAATCGCACCCATATTCTGACATTATCCAGTCTTTCTATATTTGGTTTGGGATCGTCACCGAACTGTTGTTTTAACGGAGCTGTTCAATGTGCTGAGGTTGGCTTTCATTATTTCTGTAACTCAAAACTAAAGGAAACTTAGTACGTTACATTTTAAAAGCTGTATCACACAAAGAGAATAGATTTTTATCACCTTAAAAAGAGCATTAAATCAGTTGCTTTCTGATGGGGGGGTTGCACGGCCTGCTGAGAGTGCTGATTGGGTGAAACCCTACGCCGCCCCGCGCAGGC
Organism: Xiphias gladius; assembly: GCF_016859285.1. Classification (NCBI taxonomy): domain Eukaryota; kingdom Metazoa; phylum Chordata; class Actinopteri; order Istiophoriformes; family Xiphiidae; genus Xiphias; species Xiphias gladius. The sequence goes on along the minus strand of NC_053403.1, from coordinate 826,079 downwards.
CACACAGTGACAGTCAGCCAGCTTGCTTTTATTTTGAAATCCTCCAGACAGACAAACTAAACTGCTGTCAGGTTTTCAGCCTCTGTCGATCCTTCTTCCCGCTCTCGAACTTGTTTTGCCTTTTCAGACTCTCCCGGTGGCCTTGACTCGCCATACCACCCCTCACCCTTCCCTCATTGACCTTTGACCCCACACCACTGTGAATCACACAGTGAAAACAAACAGAAATGTGATCCCGGTTCAGCGGGAGCAGAGCAGTGGGTTTCTGAAATGATGAAGATGTAGACGGAGCCGGTTTGGTTCATACAAATAAAGTGCTGCCTGCTGGTTCGTACTTAACCACTGAATTTTTAAAAACTTGCATGTGATTAAACTAATGTCAGATGTAAGTCGGCGAGGATGAGGCCATTTTATATTCTCTCTGTTCTCCGGTTTGAAATGGTTTCAACTTGACTGTTTTCTTTTTCCGGGTGAGAGGCGGGGGGATATTTTTTCAGTCAGCAGTGGCTGACGTATTTCACAAGGGGTCGCAAAAAAACAATTAACAGGATTAGAACCAGAAATAAAAAACATAGTTCTGCTAAACAGCATTATGTTGATGCTGTTTTTTATTACGTTTCTCTACTCTTGGCCCCTTCTTGTGAATTAATGGATCATTTTATCCCTTCAAGCCTCTAAAAACAAAACACAGAACAAGATTTTCCTTTGGTGGAGTTGGTCGCCTGCGGTGATGTGGGGTCAGAAGTTGATCTTGCTTTGTTTTAAGGAGTCACAAGCTAAAAAGGTTGGGAATATAGTGTATACACCGCATGAAACCTACACCCGCACACAAATAAAATGGTGCACAGTAAATAGAGTGCAGCGTTTAGTAAATAGGGACTGATTTCAGACACAGCGAGCTACCTTGACTTACGTTCTCTCCGTGCCCTCAAATGTCCGCTTTCTTGTAAAGGGGTCAGTAGCACCAGTTTGACAGCTGGGTGAGAGATTGTGTTATGCTGGTGGGTTCTAATGTGTCCTGGAGCCTGTAGCCTGCAGCAGAGATCAGGGGGGGCTCCAGAGGTCTGGGGAGCTCACTTCGTTCTAACTCCACACCCCCAGATCTTTTTACTCTTCTAACTAGCCTTCAGACAGACATTTGTCAAATTTTATACGACTGATGTAAAAAATTATCAGTGAGTTCCCCACTGAGGGCTTTACCACACACATGTTCACCACTAACACACACTTCATTGTCAAATAACTTCTTTTGTCTGCGCTAACCAGCCACAAAGCTAGCTTTGCTTACCTGCTCTGGCACTTGCTCTTTGTTCCCTGCAGGGTCAATTTAGTCAGTGCCCCAAATTTGAAGGCTGAATATCCTGAATTGCAAGAATGAGTTGTTTTTGTTTGGAAACCACTTACACTTTCACCACAAACCACATAGTATTTCTTTGTCACATACCTTTGTTCTGTGTAATTAAGACTAAAATGATTTAGACAGTGTAGTAAGACACAAAAATCTTGTCTTGCTAGCTGGCTTTTGATGAATGAGTGAATCAGGGAGAAGTTTCAGACACAGCACTGGTCTTCCTTCCTTCCAACATCCAAGCTTTCACAGTTAATCGCTGACACTAATTTGTACCTTCAAGACAATCAAATAACAAAACTAAAATAAATTAGATAATGACCTCAGACACAAAGTCTTGTCTCGCTAGCTGGCTTTTTCCAAGCCAGCTAGCGGAGGACCTGGACTACTGGTCTCTCTTGGTCTCTGAGGGTCAGTTCATCCAATGTCAGAAATTGATGGAAATGGATGCGGAAATTCATAAACGAAGAAATGCACGCTGATTTTTTTAGTGGATTTCGGTGGTTTTTTTTTTTTTTTTTTTTTTTTTTTGTTGTTTTGCCACAACACACCACACCACACACACACTTTACCACAGGGAAAAAGCCAGCTAGCGAGGACCCCACTGGACTTACCTGGTCTCTGTTCCCTCAAAGGTCAGTTCAATCAGTCGATGGCAGAACGGAAATGTACAGAGAAATGTACGCAAAGTGATTTTTGATTTCGTCCGTTTTTTTTGAGTTTTTTGTTTTTTTTGTTTGTTTGTTGTTACAACACACACACACACACACACACCACACACCACACACACACCTTTGCCACATACCTGAGGTTGTCTGAGCTGGGATTCGATCCTGTGTTTCCACATCGCTGGTCGGTGTCCTTCTCCACTTGACCATCTTCAGCGCTGATGAACACAGAAAACCAGGGAGAGAAAGAACTTCAGACTGAAGGAAGCATCTGAAGAACATTCACCTTCATCCCTCTGGAGAGGAGAGTCTGGTCTGGTGGACTTTTCTGGATTTTCAGTCTATAATCACTTTGTTGTTGAGCTGTCTGCAGCTGCTTATCTCATCATTTCCAGGTAAATCCAGATCTCCATGACCTATTGTCCCACATGGTCTAATGGTCTTGGCAGGCTTCTGTCTTACTTTAAGCTTCAGATCAGGATTGGATTTGACCCATGCTCAAATCCTGAGAAAAAGATTGTCCTTTCTCTTTGTCCTTTATTGGGGGTCTGGGTTAAATTTCCAGTGTTGAAAAAGATTTAGGCACTGAGTTTTTTGGGGATATTTTTTGTCTTTTTGGAGAATTCTTCTTTGAACTCCAGATCTAATTATTTTTTTTTGATCTAGCTGTATTGAACTCCAGATCTAATTATTTTCTTTGTGAGAGCACCTGTAGTTGAGAAAGTCCTGATAGCTCTGCTGGTTCAGAAGCAGGTTTGGTAGAACAGAAGTTGTGGATTCATCATCTTCATCACTTGTTAAAAAAAAGGACGAAGAGAAAGCAGTCACGCCATCGTTTCCTGAACCAAGATGTGAACCCAGGTCACCTGAGTAAAATCCACAAGCTGAGACCACTAGACCATGTGGGACAACAGGTCATGGAGATCTGGATTTACTTGTAAATGATGAGACAAGCAGCTGAAGACAGCTCAACAACAAAGTGATTATAGACTGAAAATCCAGAAAGTCCACTGATCCAGACTTTCCTCTCTCCAGAGGGATGAAGGTGAATGTTCTTCAGATGCCTCCTTCAGTCTGATCTTCTCTCTCTCTCTGGTTCTCTGTGTTCATCAGCGCTGAAGATGGTCCAGTGGAGAATGACACCGACCACCAATGTGGAAACGTCTGATCAAACCCCGGCTCCCATGTAGAGATAGATACAGATAGAGCTTTTTTTTTTTTTTTTGTAAATTTACGAGAAATGTTCATGTCACATGATCTTTGATGTGATTCTTAAGAGTTTTGGAGCATTTTAAAAAAAATGGCTTTACCAGCACAGCTTCCTGCCGAGGTTAACTTGGCTGCTGACAGTGTGTGATGTGCCATTAACAGCGTAAATAAACACCTCCGCAAGTGTCTTAGAATCCCTATCAGCCTCAAGTCAGTTGGCCTGTACATAATACCTGGCCAGCCACGGCTCCCCCTGTCCTCTTTGGTGGAGCAGTGCGGGTTCATCATGACTTACTGGGACTCCATGGATGAACATGTCAAGGAAGCCGGCATTACAGCTAGGTCTGGGAGGAAATGTGCAGCCAGCAACATCATGCAACAAGCAGAGTGCTCACTCAGAACAAGGGACATAATTGGAATACCTTGCAATGGGAGACAAGGCCTCGGGGTGTCCCACTTCAAACAGTGGGCAAAGGCAAACCCTAAGGAGAGAAGAACCATGATTCAGACAGCAGTGAGAAACCCGGAGGATGAATAGAGGAGAGCAAGAGCTGTGCTACACAAGGATCCTGGACTAGCTGGGCCCTCCCTGAAAGGAATATTTTTGGACCGATCTGTGGAGGCTCGAGCCATTGTGAATATCCCTCTTGCTGAGAGCAGTTTATGACACTCTCCCTACTCCGGTGAACGTGCACAGGTAGGGTATGCAGGAGGACCCACTGTGCAGGTTTTATGGCCAAAGAGGAACCATGGCATACATCCTATTGGGTTGTAAGATGTCACTTACCCGAGGCTGGTACAGATGGCACCAGAATTGTGTTATTGATGCTTGTAGACATCTTGGAGCAGGAATGGAGGAAGAAACATCAGGCTAAAGCCAACTCATTCTGTGGCATTACCTTTGTTCAGGAGGAAAGTCCCTGGCCAAAAACTCAACCAAGGCATCCCTACTTCAGTTTGGGAAGGAAGCTCCAGTTTCCAGACGTCATACTGTCCACTACCCTGAGGCCAGATGAGGTTATCTGGTCAACAGAAGGAAGGAAAATCATTTTGGTTGAGCTGACTCTACCGTGGGAAGAAGGCTTTGAGGAGGCTGCAGAATGGGAAACCAGCAAATACCACAGCTGGTTAATGATTGCAAGGTTGAAGGGTAGCAGATTTGGTTTTCACCAGTAGAGGTGGGCTGCCGGGGATTCCCCACACAGTCTGCGTGGGATCTGCTAACCAGAATGGGAGCAAGAGGCCAGGAGCGGAGAAAAGCAGTACAAAGGTTGGGAGAGGCAGCTGAAAGAGCCTTCTGTTGGCTATGGCACAAAAGGGAGGAGATCAGCTGGAAGTCAGGAGGAGATGGGCAGTGAGCTGGCCACCACTGCTGACCCACTAACCAGAGAGTGTTGTGGTTTAGGGTCGAAACACTTAGTGAAGGTTTGGCATCACCTAAAGACCTTTTCTCCTGGCCGAAACTACAACTCGACTGGCCATGACTAGACTAGTTTGGAGTTGGTATCCTAGAGATGTATGTGAATCTAGATGATTCTCTGTGTGAGAGCTGTTGTAGCTAGCTGGCTTCTGATAGCCCTGCTTGTTCAAAATCATTTTTTTAAAACAGAAGTTTTGGATTCAAACCATTTTTTCATAACTTAAAAAAAAAAAACCTAAACAAAACAGCAACTGCACCATCATTTCCAAATCTTGGACTTGAATCGGGGTCAGCAAGGTGAGAACCAAGTGTTCTGACCTCTAGACCATCGAGGACAGAAAGTCTTTGGAGATATTTTATGTAGTTGTGGTGAATTCATCTTTGAACTCCCAATCTAATTATTTTCTGTTTGAGAGCCCACGTAGTTCATAACCCTCTGATAGCGTCTAATAAAAGATGATTTGGAAATAGTGAAGTTTGGGTTTAAATCCTGTTTTAAGCCCACAAAGAACCACAGAGAGAAAGATCAGACTGAAGGAGGCATCTGAAGAAAATTCACCTTAATCCGTCTGGAGAGAGGAAAATCTGGATCAGCGGACTTTCTCGAATTTCAGTTTGGCCACATGGGCTGTGTTTGATTCTGCTGGTAGCTCTCAACAACAGATTTGTTCTTTCAGGACTACTAAACCAATGTTAGTTATCCAGGCACTTCAAAAAACAGCTCACAGCTCAGTAACTTTTCCCACTCCAGGAACTGAACCCCAGGTTTGGTAGAACAGAAGTTGTGGATTCAATCCTGTCTTCACTATTTGTTAAAAAAAAGGACAAAGAGAAAGGAGTCACGCCATCTTTTCCTAAATCAGGATTTGAACGCAGGTCACCTGAGTAAAAGCCAGAAGCTCAGACCACTAGACCATGTGGGACAACAGGTCATGGCAATCTGGATTTACTTGTAAATGATGAGACCACCAGCTGAAGACAGCTCAACAACAAAGTGATTATAGACTGAAAATCCAGAAAGTCCACTGATCCAGACTTTCCTCTCTCCAGAGGGATGAAGGTGAATGTTCTTCAGATGCCTCCTTCAGTCTGAAGTTCTTTCTCTCTCTGGTTCTCTGTGTTCATCAGCGCTGAAAATGGTCCAGTGGAGAAGCACACCGACCAGCGATGTGGAAACGTGGGATCAAACCCCGGCTCGGACAACCTCAGGTATGTGGCAAAGGTGTGTTTGTGTGTGGTGTGTGTGTTTGTGGCCAAACAACAAAAATGTTCAAACAAATAACTCAAAAACCGTGATCGCCGACCGAAATCACTTTGCGTACATTTCTCGTCGTGAATTTCCGCCATTTCCGTCAATTTCCATCGACTGATTGAACTGACCTTCGAGGGAACAGAGACCAGGTAAGTCCAGTGGGGTCCAGCTAGCTGGCTTGGAAAAAGCCAGCTAGCAAGACAAGACCTTTGTGTCTGAGGTCATTATCTAATTTATTTCAGTTTTTTTATTTGATCGTCCTGAAGGGACAAATTAGTGTCAGTGATTAACTGTGAAAGCTTTGATGTTGGAAGGAAGGAAGACCAGTGCTGTGTCTGAAACTTCTCCCTGATTCACTCATTCACCGTCTCTAGAGAATAAACGATAGTGAGTAGAAAGTTTCAGACACAATTTTTTCATCACTGTCGACAGGGTTACAGTCGCACCACGGTCATTGTCATTACATGCCGTGGACGTGACCTTTTAGTAAATCTGTGGGAACCATTGAGGGCAGTGAATGCAATTCCTACACCCTCCTCTACAGTTGAATGTATGAAGAAAATGTAGAAAATGTATAAAACCCCAGAACACTAAAAGTAAATTAAAAAAAAAAAATATTTTCAAATTTGCTACTTTTATCTGAACACAATCTTCCATTATTTTCATGAATGAGTAAAACACTGACTCACACTCCTCTGTGTAGTGAGTCATATGAGCGTCCTCAGGTTTGCCGACCGATCAGACATTAATTCCACACTGTTCCTGCTGTAGCGTCCAGCGTAAAGGTCTGTGTCTGCAGCGGGATCCTGGAGTCCTGCCTCGGGCCTTTTTCATTTCCAGCCGGTCCATCACGTCACACTTCTGCTCCATCCAGAAGACAGAAGCCATTTTGTCGGCTCTAAAATAGAATAAAGAATACATTATTCATGTCGGAGCCCTGGAGGAGCTCATTAAACTCTACACGGCAAACGCAGAAGACAGCCTCATATTAAATGTGTCTCTGCTCGCTGAGACGAGTCGTCCTCGCTTTGATGTGATGAAAGAGCAGCTGAGAGTTCAGTTTTCAGCCCACAGCAGAGATTCGTCTGCACGGTTTACAGACACCGGTTCTGCCACGATGTATGGAGGACTAAACAGGACTAATTACAATATTTCATTAATGCATTAAATGGTGAAAAAAATATACTGTAGACAAAGATAATGAAAATATTCAAAATTCTCAAAGGAACTAAAGAAATTTGGGATGTAACAATATGTAAACTGGTGGCTAGACTTGATTGTAGAATTATTTAGAGAAAAATGTGTCGGTTTTCATGTTTTATGTTTATTTTTGTATCATTTTATATTAATCAACACACTGTTGGACTTTACAGTGTAGTTAAAAGTTCATTTTACATTTAGTTTAAAGTTCTTAATTTTTATAATCCCATAATCAGGATTAATAAACAGTAGTTTTAAACACTACTGTCATATTTGTGCAAATCTGCACGTTGTGTTTTATTCTTGCTGGTACATCACAATTACAGAACATGTAGTTTTATTTAACTTTTATTGTAACTCAATAATCTATTCATGTATTAATTTATTTTTTGTTATGATAAATACTTTGCATTTGAAGAATCTATTTTTCTTGAAATCTCCATTTTTTTCGTTTTCCTACCAGTGGCCCTAAAGCTCCATCGTAGAAAAACCTCATTTAACAGTAAAGTTTTCCTGTGCAGGATTTCAGCGTGCGATTGGCCTGATTTAACCTATTTCACTGGCTTTAAGCAGTTTCGATGCCTTCGTCAGGCAGACACTACAACAGATTTTCTTTGTGCATTTTACGTATCAATTTTTCAATTGTGTTGTCCATTTTTTATTTTATGCATTTAGTTTGCATCTCCTTTTCAGTTTCTTCAACATTTTTGTTCATCGTTTTTCTCAATTTTTTTTTGTCATGTTTTATCTTCCGTACCTCACAGGTGCGTTCATAATGACTCAGATTTCCTGCAGCGTTAACGACGTGGAAACGGCTGACAAAAGAAGCGGTGGCTGAGGAGTCGAGGATCTCCCTGTCACGACGACTTGCGATCCTCCGTTAGCTCGGGGGAAACAGGAAGTTCTGGCAGCAGCGAGGAAACATCAAACGACGACCTGCCGGCGAACTTTGGTGAACTCCGTCACCCCAGCGGGGGATCCGTTCCCGTCTAATTAAAAATACATTGATGAGCCAGGCGCCCCATGGCTGCAGAGCGTTTGAAGTGCTGCTGCAGTGATACTGAATGTTGTATGTTTCAGGAGGTGATGAGAGAGAAGAAGAGAAGGTTCTGTGGAGATGAGAAGGGAGTTCATCGAGGGTCGCAATAATCAATAAATAAAGTGATTATGAAAACATCCGTCTGTGTAGAAACCATTACACATCAGACTTCTACTCTTCAAATTTAACGTGGCAGTTTAACATTTATAGATTTGTGTTACACCCTCTACAATCTAATCAAAAGTCGATAAAATGTTTTACGTCTACCGAGCGGTAAAGTGTTGTTGCTTGTAACTTGATTGTGTGTAAAATGTGAGAGTACATTGATGTGACCCATAACCTGCACGTCGGCAATGAAATCTGTCAGGAGATGCTCCTGCTTCTGCTGTAACATGGAGGTCGACCTCCTGCCGTGTCCTTCTCACTGTCTGATCCGTCACTGAAACACCAGTTTCCAAGGAGAATCCTTGAGCCAAGTCAGAAGCTCGGACCCGTCCGTTTTGGGTGTGGCGTCGTTTTTTGAGGACGACCATGGTGTCGTGGCTCTTCCCGTACATCCTCAGTTTCATGTTCAGTCGCCTACTGATGCTCCTGAACCGTCTCCATCTTTATGAAGTCTCGCAGTCTGGTTTCTGACCGTTCAGACTGTTCTTCACCGTGCGGAGCCGCGTCGCATCGGACACGAGCCGGGTCAGAACGGAGGAAGCGGTGATCTTCGCTGGTTCTTTTATCGCCTTGTTCGTGCAGTTAGTTTTAACTGGAAATCACGGGTGTGATCCCCTTTGTAACATTGAGGTTGGACTTTGGGGTCAGAATTTTCAGTGTCGTCTATTGAACCTGTTTGTCTTTAATTACAGATGAGATCAAATGCCCTAAACTTCAACTTCTAAATAATGATATTATTGTCAGATGACACAGTTTTGAATCATTTAACGTTTTGGTGATATTGCTGCGTGATGTACTCAGTCTTGTTGTGTACTGTAAATAAGCATTTAAGAGCCATGGGGCTAATATCTGCGGTTCTGCTAAAAGAAAGACAACATTAAGAAGTCTACAGCCACAGGAGTGGCTTCATGATGCTGTTGGCATGTTAATCTACAGCTAGGAGCGCTCCGTTTGCAATGGTTGTGCTGTTACCATCAACTGATAACTGTAGCGCAACAGACAAAGTGAGTCAGGTGCCAATCCAATATGGCGCTTCTGTACCCTCATTCACTCATTCACGCACTGACGGCAGCGAGCTACCATGCAAGGACACTTCAACATGTGGACAGCAGGAGATGGGGACTGAACCACTGACCCTGCGTTTAGCAGACGACCCGACGAGATGTTCATATTTAGCATGCGACATTCGGCCTGTTAGCATGCTAATACGTGTACTGTTGTTGCTACGATCATCATTATTATCAGGTTAGTCTGCTAATGGAGCAGCTCGACGGCGGAGACGGATGACTCGTTTTCAGACGTGTCCTGTCACACACCAAAGTGCTGAGTTTTTAACCGTCGATGGCGCTGAATGAAAAGTCAGACGATCATCAAAGTTATTACAGGTTCATCCTCTGTGGTCCAATCCATCCAAAGGTTGGTGACATGTTTCCCCAGCAGCCAAGCGATGGCCTGCCTGATTAGGAGGAGACGTTGACTGTAAGCTCTTTTCTCGTGGAAAGGTTTTGTTAGTTTGCTTTCAGTCTTTCAGTCTCAGTTCTTCTCTCCACAGGACAAAGTGCTGAGTCTCCTCGGCTCCTGTTTTTACTGTTTTACCTTCGTCCAGTGTGAAACCCTGCAGGACTCCGACGGGACGTCCTTTTCCTCCAATGTTAGAGGTGGTGGTGTCGACGGGCCGTTCATCTTCAAGGGGACACATCTCACTCGGGGGGCCTTCGCAGCAGGTACAGATGCCCCCCCCCCCCTCCAATCCGTCACCGCCGCAGCACAGGACCACCGCTGCTCACCCAGGGGTCACCGAATCTATAACTTTATCCCAGCTGACCTTTCCACCGCGCCTCTCCTACGCAGACACGTCATGCCGCACGTCATTTACCACAACCACCTGGGAGACTCCAGGCTTCTGTGGGTCAGGTGACGTAAGCGCCGGGTCTGCCTGCAGTGGTTTAGTCTCAGCTCACTGGCTGACCAGTGTCTGGCCTGTGTCTAGATGTGGGAATGCACTTATTAAAAATTAAAAAAAATCTAATATTGTTTATTTCATATTTCTCTTTCTTTTTGCGACTTTAATTTTACGTATATTTTCAGGGGCTGACATGGACAACATAACATTTGTACAGGAACGGGGTTTTTCAATGGTGCGCAGGACGTAACGGGTCACCTCCCATAGGAACGTGTGTCGTCCAAATCTGGTTCTTTATCCTGCGGGTGTTCGATTTCATTACTAGTCTCTGACCTAGAGATATCTGAAGTAAAGCTGCAATGTTCAGTTGATAAGTTGACCGACAGATAAGTAATTATTATTTTGATAAGCGCATAATTGTTTTTAGTCTTTTTCTTGTCATTTTTTTAGTGAGGATTTTCCTGCTTTTTTCTGTGTTATATCGATGTGAACTGGATTTTTTTGTTTGGACTGTTGGTTGGACAAAACAAGACATTTAAAGACGTCACTGTGGACTGTTTGAAATTATAGCATAACATTACAGGCATTTTTCACAAATTTCCTAGATTTCCGGGGCAAATCGATAATCGACTAATTGAGAAATTAATCGCCAGGTTAGAAAATAATCGTTAGTTGCTAATCTGAAAAAATCCTTTTTTGTCTTTTTTTCAATGTTATAAGTATTTGAAAGTTGTTGAAAAGACTCCAAGCTGTCATCACTGCTTATAGTGCAGTAAGATGTTACGCCTTTATCGGTCTAAACCACATGTCAAGACCAACTCCGCTCGTTTCAGCAGCGAGAGCTACCATGGTAACGTTTCTGTTTTTAACAGCCTTCAACAAACACATTTTGCATTAGGCCAAAGTGAGCAAGGAGCAGACTGACCACAGTTCAGCAGTTGGGTTAATAAAAAATTAATGTGCTCACAAAAGAAAACGTTGATGACAGCAGCTGGTTGGTCCTGGCGACTGAAACCTGGAGGACAGAAGCTCCAAATATTCCCACCTTTTCTTTCAATCACAACAGGCTCTTGCCTGAGCTCCAGCGTCTCTGAGAGAACAAGCTTGTGGTAAAATACATGCACCTTATGTAGCTTTGTCATTTATACCAGACCTGCCGTAGACTGATGTTTGGAAACGGGGCGGTGGCGTATCCTGGTGCGTCGCCGAACCTTCACAACTCTGGTGCGTGGCCTTTACGTGCAGAGAAGAAAACCGACTTTGTCTGGTGAACAAACCTGAACAAGGCCATAGGTCCTGGTTTCTCTGAATAGTTTGCGTTCATACACAGACTCTCATCAGTCTAACTCAGACATAAAGAACACCGGCTTCACGTAAAGCTGTCTGTGGTTTTATGATGCTGTTTTATTTGTGCAGGCAGAGCGGCAGAGATCGGCATCAGAGCCGCCGCTGATGACGAGGACGCAGGACTCTAGATGTTGTCCTGTTATCTGCCAAAATGGCGTCTGGAGTCAATGAACTAACGGACCGAGCAGCTGCAGTCAAACCGAGCGGCTGTTGGTCGGCTGAAGGCACTAATTTCCCAGCACTCTCCCCCTGCTCCCAGTGCGTCCCTGTTCTATCTGTTCATTTGGCTGCAATGGGGCTAATGAGCCTCCACCACCAGGCTCACCACCTCGGAGCCTCAGCTGCTGACCGGCAGACGTGCCACAGGAGCCTCAGCGATCGATGAGCTGATCAATAAATCCGCAGCAGCCGTCCATCAGTTCAGTTTTGGTTCACATGGATCCACAGTTTAACCAGAGTTTGATGGAGCGGCTGAGCCTCCTGCGCTAGCAACGTTATCGATCAAATTCATCAGTAATTACAAACCTGGCTCATTCTGAAGCAAACAGTCAGTGTCGAATGAAGACCACAAGTCTTCATGTTTGTTTTCTATATTTTTGTTTTCAGGTGGAAGGGTTATATTCTCCTTATTACTCTGATAAAAGAGAACCCAACTCTCTGAACTGCCTTGATGATACAGCCGCTGGAAATGTACTGGATTAAGTTGGAAATTTTTACTTGTGTTTTTACTGGAAGAGTTGAGCAACAAATCTATTCGTACAACAGGCTCTTGCCTGAGCCCCAGCGTCTCTGAGAGAACAAGCTTGTGGTAAAATACATGCACCTTATGTAGCTTTGTCATTTATACCAGACCTGCCGTAGACTGATGTTTGGAAACGGGGCGGTGGCGTATCCTGGTGCGCCGCCGAACCTTCACAACTCTGGTGCGTGGCCTTTACGTGCAGAGAAGAAAACCGACTTTGTCCGGTGAACAAACCTGAACAAGGCCGGAGGTCCTGGTTTCTCTGAATAGTTTGCGTTCATACACAGACTCTCATCAGTCTAACTCAGACATAAAGAACACCGGCTTCAGGTAAAGCTGTCTGTGGTTTTATGATGCTGTTTTATTTGTGCGGGCAGAGCGGCAAGTATCGGCATCAGAGCCGCCGCTGATGACGGCCATCATGGCGAGCGCCAGATGTTGATATGATGGAACCAGCATCTGGAAAAGAGACGGTTCGTCCAGTGTCTTTTGAATTACTGTGTTCTACATAGAACAAGCTCTATAACCACAGAACCCTATGGTTTCACATGAGAAACCATCGGACGTGGTTGTTAAAATGCTGCTTGTTTGGTGCTCGTCATTGGTCCTTTAACAACAGACTGCAGCTCTGCGATTGGTTGTCTTCTTGCTGCAGAGCCGTGTGGTAACAGGTGAGTGGAGGTGCCAGCCTGCAGGTAAGGATTACTCTGTCATCAGCTGTCGGTAATGACCAATGAGAAGCCTCGTTCTGGCCGCTGAGGTCACCGTCGCCTCCGGTCGGTCCAGCTGAGGTCAGAGAGGTCGGACCCGATGGACGGAGGACAGAGAGGACGATAACAAGGCCGAGGTTTGTTCGAACGTCTTCCTAAAGGACAGTTCAGAGACGAGGAGGTTTTACTCTCTTCCTCCACAGCTGAGCTGTTTTCTCAGCTGCTGTAAAAACGAGTACATTATGTGTTAGAAAGAGGAAATCAGAGAACAGATGAGACAAAAGTCTTTGCTCCAGAGTGAGACACTGTATCTCAAGACCCAACTCACCAGACTACTTTGAATTTTTAGGTTGACGTTCATTGTTCCCAGAGAAAGAAACCTTTCTATCGAGTCATCATCAAGCCAAGAACGTCCATTTAAGTCTAGAACATCTGAAATCGCCGCATTAGTAACAACGTGTGTGTAAGTGGCTGAATGGCACCAGTTTATTTACAGATGTTTGAGCAGACTAGAGACCAGCTGTTACAAACACTCATAAATAAATCTGCTTAATACTTCAGTTTTATCCAGAACAGTTTGTAGCTTTATAATCTGTTTGAGACTGTTTTCTTAATCTACCTCATTTTGTGTTTGTGCTCGTCCATGTTTTAGTTGGATTCAGTCTGTGTCTTGTTTTTGTTGGTTTGCTTTTTAGTGAAAACGTAGGAGAGTGTTTTCTGTGAAGGTTGTTTTATGACAGAAGGAAACCAAAGCAAATATGAAGAAGACGAGGAATTTTAATCTAACGGGGAGATTTCTAGGAGAAGTCCAGCTCTCACTCCTGCTCCCCAGAGGACGAATCCATCAGTACAAACTGATTTTCCCCACCAGAGGAAAACCTGAAGCAGGTGAATTACACCTGCAACTTTACACATTCTGCTAGGTTGAGAGACTTCATGTAATTTCCACATTCAGTAATGACTAACTCAGGAGATAATGGAGATTTGGAAAACACAACTAGCACATTGACTGTAATCCTGAAGTGTGTGAATGAAACCTTACGCAAAGTTTCTCCTTTCAGCGGCGCGTGTGTGTCACCGACAACATCGTCGGCTCTGAGGCCAGGTCACCTGATAAACTTGCTGTTACTCACACAGGTGTGGGTCTGTTTGACAGCGCCGCGTGACTGTTGCAGCTGTGCTCCGCTCCTGCGGGCAGGTGAGTCGGTCCTCGTCAGAGTCCGTCAGCCACACCTTTAAAACCTCTTCATCTGAAGACCACGATCCTCGACAGGCAGCGGCACGTTCAGAGCGTCGCGCTGCAGAAAAACATCTGTCTGAACACCTGTCTACTCGGATCCACTCTCTGACTTCACTCTCTCGCATCCTCGGTACTTTCAACCATAAAGCGACAAGAACTTGACAGAAAAGAAACAGCGGTGAAAAAAAATGTCAAAGCTTTTACTCAAGTGAAATAACCCAGTGTGAAAATACCAAATCTTACTAATGCAGATGCACAGATTTAGTATTAAAGAGTAAATTCACCCCTTATGCAGAAAAAAGGGCCCTTTTCAGAATGATACATATGTGATTACTGTTTTTCATTTACCAGACAGTCTTGTGATAAACTATTGATACCCCATCAGGTTTGTTGCTGAAGATCAGACCAGTATTTGTTTTCAGAGGTACAATATTTCCGTCTGAAATGTAGTGGAACAGAAACATAAAAGACTCGAGTAAAGTACAAGTATGTAGTCCTGAACAAATGTAGTGACTTTTCACTGCTGCACTGAGGCACAGGATGTAAAGTTCAAATGCAATAATGTTAATGATAATATTAGAGTTGAGAGGTTCCCTTTTTTGTGCTAAGCTAGGCTAAACACATGTCGGCCCGTCCCTGCACCGGGTGGAAGCGACGTCCGTCTGAAACCTCTGGCTCTGGAGGGTTTCTCATTCCCCGGCTGATGATCAGGTCTCAGTTTAGCTGCCGGCTGATTCCACAGTTTCAACACACTGTTGATGATGTAACGTGAAGAGTGTAAGCACACGCGCGCATGAATCATGTTACGCAACGCGGGCTGTTGGTTAATCAGGACCACGGATGACACACAGTGCTGGTGTTACAGTAACTGCAGGTCATGTTCGCTGGACTCACTGACCGTAAATTATGTGAAAATACAGAATAATCGACCAGCAGCTTCCTGCCAGATGAAGCAAGCGCGTCGCTTTCAAACGCGCACAACTTTATTTAAATTCCAGCGGAGATCTAAAGGTCCCAAACCTTCATTTCTGTCAGTAATGTCACTCGAATGCCTCTCGAAACCGTCCCAGCCACCACTTCTCAATACAGGTAACAAGGTGCTTCACAACAGACCAACAGAACGAATGAAATGAAAATGACATTAAAATAATTGTCCCAGGATAAAAGCTTCTCTCTCACAATCACTGTTCGAATGTTTGGAAAACTTAAATAGTAAATTCCTTCTTACAAGAACAAGAGCTACTACGTTTCCCCTCGACGCAATTTACGGAGAGCTCGACCATTGAACACGAGAACAGAACAATGGCTTTCATCTTGCTTGTAATTGTCCAAGATCTTTGAAGGAAGAACAAACCATCCAAAAACCCGTCAGGCCGTCAGATGTGTGTATTTCTCTGTGTCCAGCTGCTGTGTTTAATGACGCAGGTTTTCTTCCTCACTCCTCTGAGGAGGTAATGCATCAAAGCGACAGGCCAATCAGCAGCTGAGCCGCTCTTCATCCAACATGATTAACTGTAATTAATCTGGTTACTGCGTGAAGTGTGAAGTGTGCCGAGCCGCCTCGTTTATCTTCGTTATGCAACTGCGGGAAAGAGAGGACGGCTGGGAGTCACTGTCCCGCCGCCCGGTCGACCGTAAAACCGCGATAAGAGCTGATTTAGTCTTTTATTTTCAGGAGAGGAAGGGAGTTGCGGTTCGGTTGCACCTGAACCCAGATCAGATCTTATGTGACTGGACGACGCTTTAACGTCTTCGGCGTCGTTTTCTTGCCGTGAATTTTCAGATGGACGCTGTCGTATGCGTTTTGTGCATCACGCCGTGATGCCTCCACTGGAGATGCAGTGTCCGTTGGATCAGTTACTGGCGCTGATCCACATTACAGCAAAGGTTCACAGTCCTTCAGGTCCGGTTTAAGGCAACAGTCGGCCGTCCGTACGAACACCGACGCAGGTTTTTCCTCCTGTTCGTACGAGACATCTTCGTAATGCGCTTCCAGTGCGGGTGAAAATCATTTTCTCAAGTGTATCTGAAGTCGGCACGAGGCTTCCGCAGTCCGGGTCCGACAAGTCTACGGTCTGTTTAATCCGTCTAAAATCCTGACAGGTCCAGTTCCAGAGTCATTCAGTCCCACTGCTGCTTTTGAGGTTTTACTGGCTGACTCCTCTGACTGGTTTTATTCTGTTAACTCAGCGGTCGTCTGACTTTTACTGTTTCCTCGTCTCAAGTCTCTTCCTTTATCTCCTGTACCTGATAGCGGCGCTTTGCTGGCCCCTCCGGCTGAATTGTGCAACCCCCGTTTCACCTCCGAACGCAGACATCATCAGGCGCAGGTGTGGTTGGGTGTGGTCAGAAATGTTCTCTGTGTTCATCCACACCAGTCTAGTGTCTGCAGACTGCAGCAGGTAGAAAACACCTGTCAGCCGCAAACTTAGAACCGCTGGCTGTGACTTAAAAGACTTTAAGAGTCTTTTCTCAGGCTGCTCCTCTTCCGTAGATGGATCGTTAGATTCACTACAAGCTAGTGAGAGCAGCTGACACCTGGAGCCACCTGGAGAGGCCTGGAGAGACCTGGAGAGGCCTGGAGCCACCTGGAGAGGCCTGGAGAGACCTGGAGAGGCCTGGAGGCCTGGAGCCACCTGGAGAGGCCTGGAGAGACCTGGAGAGACCTGGAGAGGCCTGGAGCCACCTGGAGAGGCCTGGAGAGGCCTGGAGCCACCTGGAGAGGCCTGGAGAGACCTGGAGAGGCCTGGAGCCACCTGGAGAGGCCTGGAGAGACCTGGAGAGGCCTGGAGCCACCTGGAGAGGCCTGGAGACCTGGAGAGGCCTGGAGGCCTGGAGAGGCCTGGAGAGGCCTGGAGCCACCTGGAGAGGCCTGGAGAGGCCTGGAGCCAACTAGAGAGACCTGGAGAGGCCTGGAGAGGCCTAGAGCCACCTGGAGAGGCCTGGAGCCAACTAGAGAGGCCTGGAGAGACCTGGAGAGGCCTGGAGCCACCTGGAGAGGCCTGGAGAGGCCTGGAGCCAACTAGAGAGACCTGGAGAGGCCTGGAGACCTGAAGAGGCCTGAGGCCTAGAGAGGCCTGGAGAGGCCTGGAGAGAGCTGGAGAGGCCTGGAGAGACCTGGAGAGACCTGGAGAGGCCTGGAGAGGCCTGGAGCCACCTGGAGAGGCCTGGAGCCAACTAGAGAGGCCTGGAGAGGCCTGGAGAGGCCTTGAGAGGCCTAGAGAGGCCTGGCGATAGCTGGAGAGGCCTGGAGAGACCTGGAGAGACCTGGAGAGGCCTGGAGAGGCCTGGAGAGACCTGGAGAGACCTGGAGGCCTGGAGCCACCTGGAGAGGCCTGGAGAGGCCTGGAGAGGCCTGGAGAGACCTGGAGAGGCCTGGAGAGACCTGGAGAGGCCTGGAGAGGCCTGGAGCCACCTGGAGAGGCCTGGAGCCACCTGGAGAGGCCTGGAGCCACCTGGAGAGGCCTTGAGAGGCCTGGAGAGGCCTGGAGAGGCCTGGAGAGGCCTGGAGAGACCTGGAGCCACCTGGAGAGGCCTGGCGCCACCTGGAGAGGCCTGGACAGGCCTGGAGAGGCCTGGAGAGGCCTGGAGAGACCTGGAGAGGCCTGGAGCCACCTGGAGAGGCCTTGAGAGACCTGGAGAGGCCTGGAGCCACCTGGAGAGGCCTGGAGCTCACGTAGCAGCCACTATCTCCATTCCATTCTCATGCAAAAATCAAAACACTGATGACTGGAATAAATTTGACGTAGCACCCTAAACACAAACAGAAATTGAAGATGATCCATTTCCTAATATACAGGTATATTATTTTCTTCTTATGCCCAATGTTTAAATGAGACCTCCGGTACACGGACCATTGGATTTTTTCCCTCTCAGAGGGGCGACTTTCAAGTTCAGCCATTTCCAACAGCGCCTTCGCCAACCCTGATCGGATGGAGTCACATGAAACGTCTTGTGTAGTGGAGCGGCGAGCCGTTTCCGATAATCCTGACGATGGAGACGAGCAGGTGAAAGACATAAAAACCACAGGAGAAGTTTTATATGCAGCCAGGAGACAGTAAAACTCCTTGAAGCTTTTTAACGACCCGGGTTTCACACTCGTTCCGTCGTCGTGTACAGGGGCCTGATGGGAGATATTTGCCGTCGGCCATATGTCTGTATGTGCCTGTCGTTAAGCTTTACGACGCCTCGATAAACCCACATCACACACGCATCTGTAACAGCACACACACACACACACACACACGGGAGATCTCTCGTATAAAACTGGTTCTTTTTACACCATCGGTGTTCGGAGTGTACGACGCAAACAGCTGCTGTGATGACAGATATATGATCACTGTAATAAAAATGGAAAATGCCAGATTAACTGATATTTTATACGAGGTAGTTAATTTAAAAAGGTCAGTGGAAAAATAATTTCGCTCAGGGCCGAGCGAGGAGACAGGCGGTTAGTGGGAAGCTGTTGTTTCTACGTCCGAAAACTCAGCTTTTTCTCCTTCAAACTCTGACACCCGATTCACAGTCTCCACACACATGCTTAATAATTCAGCAGAAATGTTATGAGTGCAAACATTTTCCAGCCACACTCGAGCTGCTGTCACCAACATTTCTACAATCACAGTTAAATTACGCTGAATCAGCTGCGATCGGCTCCTGTTCTCAGCGTAGCCGTGGACGTTCAGACAACTGCCACTGGATCACTGTGATGCTGAAGGAAACTTAAAACAGGAAGATTCTGAATGGAGTTCTGCAGCCTCTTTTTCCTCTGGTTTCTAAGTGGATTTCTGGAGCTTTGTGGAAAGTGTAAGTCGCACTGAATCTAAAAATATTTCATGTGTGTTTCATGTCTTTGTGTTCAGACCTGACAGAGTTATGATCCCAAGAATGAAGGCGAACTGTGTCCTGGCTAATTTCCTTAAGTATGGTGTCCCACAAGAGTCAGTTTTAGGCCCATTATTTTTCTCTCGTTATAGAAATGGACAGAGTTGTTTAACTTGGGTCTCCCAAGGACAAACTATTACCACAGGACAGACCTGGATCAGGTTGATTTAAGGCCTTAAGGCCGGCAGATAAAAATGTGGCTGTACGTCTTCTCTCCGATCTGACAGTTTTCCCCTCTTTATTTTAGTCTAATGTTTCACAGTTATAAGATTCCTTTTATCTCATAATTATGAAAAGTCTCTTGTAATTATGAGATAGTATCTCATAGGAAAGAAACTGTGCATAATTAGTGGAGCATCTTTGAAAAAACGTCTGAAAAGGAACTTTGTCTTAACAAATTGTGGGCGGTTCCAGGGTTTTTGTGGAATTCACAACTAAAAAACAAATAAAACTCTTTGGCCGTGATTTAAAAAAGCCATGATGAAATTCCAGGTATTGAGCAGCAGACCAGCAGACGTCTGTTTAACTCGCTCTGAGCGTCGATAGCGATCTGATTGGCTCGTTTAGACTCTCTGATGTCACACTAACAGAGTCTTTCCAGATGGGACATGTTAAATAACACCCTGCCCCGGCTCCCACGGTGCACCTGTGCAGCCCTTAGATCAACACAGCGATGCCCCGAGAGGTGTGTGAACAGGCTGGGGTCACACCGGAGGTCAAAGGTCAGGACCTTCATCCTGCAGGCCGCTTTCACGTGACAACAACCAGCTGACCTGAGCGCTGACGGGATGATTCCACTCCCGGCTCGACGTTTCCTCTCGGAGATCGTTTTAGCTTCTGACTTGAACCTTTATCACAGAGACAAAACTAAACACTAAACAGACTAGTTTCACAGTGAGGAGGCTGAAAATTCACTTTATGTGTTTTATATGTCAGATTTCTCCCAAATGAAAGCCTGTGTGTGTGTGTGTGTGTGTGTGTGTGTGTGTGTGTGTGTGTGTGTGTGTGTGTGTGTGTGTGTGTGTGTGTGTGTAGAGTTTTTTTTTATGTGATTATTTTCATGTTTCAAATTGTTCTGTTGACAGAAGTTTGTGTTTGTAGGAAAACCGGACAATCCTGATGTAAACGGGTAGATTTGATTTGTCCTGCACATGGTGGCTTTAAGAGGGAACTTTGTAATGTATGTGTGATTGGAGGACTAATGCGGTAGGTGACACGATTAATGCTTTTATCACTCTTGCTTATCACTGCTTATTTTTAGCCTCAGTATCAGTGGAGCTCTGATTATCATTATTTTTTGTCTAAACCGCTTCGTGTGGACTTTGCCAATCATCTGTGCGTCAGTGTGCAACTGCTGTCATTTTGTGAAGTGTACATTGTGGTGTATAATTTCAAAGTGAATTCTGAGCACGGTGAATTGCTCATCTCATAAATCCCCCCTGGTAAAATAAACCATTGACTCTCAGACTGTACCATGCAGTTGGTCGTCCAGGACAGTGGGGAGAAAGGGGAGTCTCTGAACTACATGTTACAGCTGGGTTCCACAGGTTACTGTGATATTTCTGGCTTTAAGATGGATCAGAGATGGATCATAATCAAGTTAACAGCAGATAAAATATCACTTAACATGTTAAAAAGATAAACCTCAGCAACACCTCAAAAGTCTTCACAAACCCTCCCCCCACCTGTCCGACACTTGGTACGTTCCACCACCAACACCTCCGTAACAGGTACTGAACTTGGCTCAGACAGGTCTGAAACAGAGGAGGGTCCGGTGAAACGCAGAGGAGAGGAAAGAAACTCAAACACAAAGATTAAGCGGACGTGACACCATATATCACAAATCTGCGTGATGCTTTTCCACCAAAAGACAATTCAGTGTGAGCACAAACATGTAACAATTTAACCACGATCTGAGTTTGGACAATTGCAGCTGAATGCATGTGCGATGGTAACGCTTAATGAATCATTAAGGATGAGCGGGTCCAGTCCTGCAGGCAGCAGGAGAGAATGAACCGGAGCAAAACTCCAGCCTGTCAAAGAAGGAAACGACAGCAGGGCCTTCAGATCGATGGGACAGTTTACACCCGATGCTGACGGGACTGCCAACTTTTAAATATCACAAAAACCCGCCAGAGATTCAGAAACACTTCAGAGAAGAAAAAGGAGGAAAACAGAAGGTCAGCGCTGAGAAACCTTGTCTGTCAATTCCCTTAACGTGTCTGTCAACAGGTACAGTAGAGAGGTATTAAACCCGACCCTGCTCACAAGCTAGTGTGAGCTAAGACTCACGGATGTCTTGAAATACCTGCCCCCCCCATCCCGAGCTCGATGGTGTCATTCAGCTGATAGCGGTTTGATGACGGAGCAGATGGAGCAGACTGTAAAAACCGGCAGGTCGTGCACTGTGCAGTTAAAGAAAACCATCAGCGAGCGTGCGGACAGATGTTGCTGATGTACATCCAGTCTAACCACTATCACAAAAACAGCCGGTTTCAACCTGCTGTTTGGAGGACGTCCAAGACTCTGAAGCTCTTTTATCGTCATCATTAACCGAGGACAAAGAACTCATCTGAAATGTGTTGGACAACAGTGTCGTCTCGGCAGCTCTTCGTTATTCATGGCCGGCTCCGATGTCTCGGTAGAAGATGGAATAGCATTTGGAGAATGAACTTCGGTCTAAGAGCGTAAATAAAATATTTCTTTGCTGCCACATCAGTTTGTCTGACAGTGAAGTGAAGGTTTGGGTTTTCATTGGCCTGTAAACAGGTGCACAGGTGTGTTGAAGTGAATCTGTGCCCAGCTGATCCGCAGCTGTCGGCAAGAAAATGTAGCAAATTGACACACAGCACTGCATCCTCCTGTTCAACCTCACGGTTTTGATTCCCAGTTTAAACTGGGCGCGATCTTTACCGACGAGGGTCTTGGGTTTGACTGTTTCGGCGCTAATGGACAGACCTACAGAGAGTGGTCCTATTCCAACACAGATGCCGTTTCCCAGATCCACGCCAGATGCTGATTCTATACGGAATGTACTACATAATCACTACTGTAGTAGTAGTTTTTAACTTATTATTATAGAAAAACTAAAAGTATTAAATTTTACCATTTAATACTAACAGGAACAGATTCAGTATGTTTGACGTTGGATGTGGCTCAGACAACTCTTCAAAGCTACTGTCAGTTGAACTTCGACCAGAGATTTAATAATTATCTCCAAGATTTTCACTGCCACCTACATTTTATTTTAAGATTTTCCAGCTGTGAGGCAGCTCCTCCATTCCCTTTGTGCTTTGCATTGTGGGAAAATACCATCCATCAACAACACACTCAGAAATCGACCACACTTAGTCTGAATAATAACGTTTACTTTGAGCCAACGTCTTCCAGTCACTTTGACGTCCACCCCAGAAACCGTTCAGTATCATGCAACTGCCCTGGTTCATCATAATCATAGCAACCACCTCATACACTCCACCAAACACTCAGTTACACCCTAGTGACCACAGAGCAGTTTCCTAGCAACCACTCAGAATGGCCTGGCAACCACCTGGAAGTAACCTTATAACACAGTTAGCACCCTAACACCCAGAGCAACATAGCAATGATGACCTACTCCAACTAATTTACAACAACAACAACAATATTAAAAGCAGCGATAACAGTCATTTGCTTTATTTGTATAGTTTGTGTCCAAACCAAGTTACAAGGTGATAAAAGCAAATAATTATAAGCCAGAGGCAAATGCAAATAAAAGCGATGAGATCATCAAACGTGGGACGTGTAAAGATTACGACACTGTAAGGAACATTAAAGCCCGTAACAGGTTTATGTTCAGTATATATATATATATATATTATCACAGAGTCGTAATATAATTAACAGAAACTAAAGTTGATGGATTTTCTCTCGGCAGCGACACACCTGAACAGTCTGATACAGTCCAGCAGGACAGATACTGCTGAGTGTGACGACTGCGCCGTCGGTTTTCATGACATCACTTTGTGGATTCAGGCCAGCAGCGCTGAGCTCTCTCTCTCTCTCTCTGCATACAGACCGACTGTCTCTCGCCCCACGTCGCTGTAGCGGCCTTCCCTCCTTCCTGACATCGGCGTTGATTCTCTGAGGTGGTGACCCGCTCTATCGGGGACGGGGTCAGCCGGTCGAGATCCCTGCAGTTTCCGTTTAAGTAAACCAGCCTGAGGGTTGCTCACGGCCCATCAGGAGCTCCTCCCATCCTCAGTCTGCTCCATTTCACCAGACGTCCAATCAGAACGGCTTCATCAACGTCCCTCCTACCTTAGTATAGGCTAAGGTTCAGGTCCGAGACATAAATGATGGAACTGGTTCAGAGCCAGTACAGTGCTGCTAAATTAAATCTGGCCAAGGCCAGTCCCCCAGAATCTAGGATGTTTATTTGTTGTATTGTGACACAAATTGACAAATTAGGCGACCGCTTGTCTCTGCAGCTTGTCCTGTCCTGTCCTGTCCTGTCCTGTCCTGTCGTGTCGTGTTGTGTCGTTTTGTGTCCTGTCCTGTCCTGTCCTGTCCTGTCCTGTCGTTTTGTGTCCTGTCCTGTCCTGTCCTGTCCTCTCCTGTCATGTCCTGTTGTGTCCTGTCCTGTCGTTTCGTTTTGTGTCCTGTCCTGTCCTGTCCTGTCCTGTCCTTTCCTGTCATGTCCTGTCGTGTTGTGTCGTTTTGTGTCCTGTCCTGTCCTGTCCTGTCCTGTCCTGTCGTTTTGTGTCCTGTCCTGTCCTGTCCTGTCCTCTCCTGTCATGTCCTGTTGTGTCCTGTCCTGTCGTTTCGTTTTGTGTCCTGTCCTTTCCTGTCCTGTCCTTTCCTGTCATGTCCTGTCGTGTTGTGTCGTTTTGTGTCCTGTCCTGTCCTGTCCTGTCCTGTCCTGTCGTTTTGTGTCCTGTCCTGTCCTGTCCTGTCCTCTCCTGTCATGTCCTGTTGTGTCCTGTCCTGTCCTTTCCTTTCATGTCCTGTCGTGTTGTGTCATTTTGTGTCCTGTCCTGTCATGTCGTGTCCTGTCCTGTCCTGTCCTGTCGTTTTGTGTCCTGTCCTCTCCTGTCCTGTCCTTTCCTGTCATTTCCTGTCGTGTTGTGTCGTTTTGTGTCCTGTCCTGTCCTGTCCTGTCCTGTCCTGTCCTCTCCTGTCCTGTTGGGAGGCCTGTGTCTGGATACTATTGTCTGGTGGAGCAGATTGGACGCTCCGGTCAGTCCTACTCTTGCTTTGGCTCAGAATCAGTAAACTTCAACAAGCTACTTTAGCATCACAGCTAACTAGCGCGTCTGCAGAGGGTATATTTCACACATGCGTTACTCGTCCGCTGGCTACACGTAGTTACGCAGCCACTGGGAGCCGGCGCCTGGCAGCCAGTAAACCTACACTGCTGGATGTACGGCGAGTGGAATCGAACGTAGTACAAACCATTTACAAGCAGACAGTGTGTCCCTGCTGAGCTGGGCTGGAACGATGCTACGTGGTCGTTACCAACCCTGTCACCTACAAATTACACTTATATACAAACAATTTACAGCAACAAATGCGTTTAGAAGGAAACGTATTTGCAACTGGATCATGTTTTCTATTAAAACAATGAGGAAATGTTGTTAATTTATGTGTTTGGAAAGTCACATGATACGTCGATACCGAACGCGTCAGTAAAATGTTCACAGACGACGTGTGTGTTTTCCACTTGTAGCGACTCCAGCATCATTAAACTGCTTGATGGTTCCGGAAAGATCCTGGTCCGGTCTAATACAGAGGAGGTTCACAGTGACCTCGGAGTTCCTGTCATATCACAGGTATTGAACTTACCCGTCTCCGACTGGTAAACAACATTAGAACAAGGACGGTGGATTTTGTCCTCCCTCTCTTACAGTTTAATGGCGTCTTTGAGGGGTCACCTCCCGGCCAGAAGGGACAGGAGGACAGTTTACAGCCACCGACGCCTCTCGGAACAACCAGTACCTGCAGTAAGTCTTGTTTATATGGAGCTGGACCTCAAACAGTCTGTCAGCTGATACTTGTTTTAGAAAGACGTTGTAAAATTCAGCTCCTAGGTCTCACAAGCAGCAACAGGGACCTTTAATGCTGTTTACTCCACTCACTCTCCAGGCTGATGTCCACACTCTAACCGACGTTTACCACCACGGCGAAGGGGCTGCAGCCAAAATCATCGGGAGGAATAAAAGCAGGTTACGGAAAAAGGAGAGTTGCAACGCGTCCACGAGCGGACGTCGACCCACGGCCCCACGCCGCGTTTCCCGCTGCAGCCTGTGATGAAGCAGAATAAGTGATGATGAGCACAGCAGGTAGTTAAAGTGTAGAGATGCTTTTATTCTCCCAACATTAATCAGACAGAGTGAATCCTGGTCCCACCGTCTCCGCTACAGCAGATCCACGTGATGCATCGCCCTGCTGGAAACTCATATAGCCAGATTATCATCAGCTGATAACAGCGCCGTCTTCATTCGTCCTCCGCCCGCCTCCCAGCGCACTTCATAAATAATCATTACAACCATAATAAAACCAATATTTATTTTCTGATCGGGGGAAGGGGGCTGTTGTCAGGATGGTTTATACCTGCAGAGAGGAATCAGCCCAGAACTGATGGAGACTCAAACACAAACACGCATGTGGTGTTACACAAAGGAAGGAATCAAGCTGAAAAATAAGTCCTTTATTCTTTTTTAATTTAAATTTCCGTTCAGTCATTTTTCTATGGAGCCGCTGGAGTCCCAGAAAAGGTTTTCTTTTTCATCTTATGTGCCCGAGATTAAAACAAAATGTCTTTTGGGACTTGGTGGACTCCGTACGTTCAAACATCGAAATCAAAGAAATATTTGCATACAGTCTGATCTGCCAAACTAATTAAGCCTTAAAATCCCACTGAGGCTTTATGAATCAAAAATTGCTCCCTGTCCTCTAAGAATGATAAATATGATGTGAAAAAAAAACAAAAGGAAAGAAAAACAGAAAACAAAAAAGAAAAAACAAAAACCGAGCACGTACCATGGCAGTTCAAAGGAAACACGGTGCCTAGGTCTTCATTTTCCGTCTCAATTCTTTGTCTTGAGTTCATTTATTATTTGCTATAAACGTCCATTTTACATTATAAAAGCAAAACTTTCCCCCAAATAACCTCAACTGGTGGAAAATGTTTCCTTTGCCCTCGATACCGGAGACTGTAACAGCGAAAAGCCGAATGCTGACATTCCTGATGTTGCCCTGAAAGTAAAGTTACAACCCCGGTGGACTCAGGTCCTTTGAAAGTAAAGCATCATAATTTAACAAGACTCCATTTAAGTATAAAAGTTATTATCGGTACGTGAGTTATTTAACGCATCGAAAGTAAAGATGCTCATCGTGGGAAAAAAAACCTCCTTTAGAGTTTTCTGTCATTGCAGTATATTATATTATTCTGTTTTTATAAGCAAACGTTACACGTGGGAGCATCTTAGTGCTATATTCTGTCAGTTCTATGCTACTGGCTGTTTTAATGGCAAATTACTGCATCATCCCAAATGTGTATCGTACGGCTTTAATGTAAAATCTGAGTCTGTAAAGTAGCTAGTAAGTGCAAGTGCAAGTCCAAGCAGCTCAGGTTTGAACCGAGTAACTGAGCGAGAGCAGCAGAAGGTTTAAAGGGTTTTTCAGAACTTGTCTCAGGTTTAGTTCAGTCACCTACCAAGTCTCTGGCAGTTTTTAATATTGTCTGTGGACAGAACGCAGCCGCTGTCCTCCGTTATAAACTCAGTCAACACCCAAAGACTCAATATTTTCCACAGGAATATTAGGACTTCAAACAGGTAGTGAGTCATTTCTAATGTGAATCAAATATAAATCTCATGAAGACACAGCACAGCGATTCAGTTGGGAGCCGGAGCTTCAGCACTCATCCTGTAGGTCAGTTATATTCATGGCCGACTTTATTTGTCTCTGCTCGTCTTTTATTGGAGCCGCTGAGCCGCCAACACTAGAAACAGCCAAACAAATCATTCCACTTGTCCCTTTTCTTCTTCTTCTTCTTCTTCTTCTTCTTCTTCTTCTTCTCATTATTATTTTATGTGAAACATGGGAGTTAGAGGTACAATGGAGACGACGCCAAACAAACCACAAGCAGCAAACGAAGCAAACAGAGTGTTTTGAATAAAACCGAAGCAGGACACAGGATAAACCCATTTTTCTTTTAAGTTCAATTAGTTGACAGTGTATTGAAATAACAGTATTTTGGAATTAATTATCCAACTTATTCTTGTAAAATAGTGACGCAGCCACATACTCACTACGGCGCCAAATGTGGATTAATCCGCCGCTGAAAATAGTCCCCAACAGAGTCCTGATTCCTCCTGCTTGATTAAACACTAGCATGAGCAGCAGTTTGGGGAAAAAGACTTTTCTAGCGTCACTGAACGTGTTCACGCTGACGGTGAAAGCAGAGATGTTTGCAACCCATCATTTCTTGGACTTTAAACAGTTTCCAAACAGATTATGGTTCAATACAACACTTAATGAAATGAAAATGAAAAGTGGAACATGTTGTACAGGATCTCCTGCACATACTACACGGCTTTTTGACTTCTGCCCGCAACCCGGGTCGGTGAAATATCTGCCAGGTGTTTTTAAAGATCGACGTCTTCAGTAGGAACCAAAGGGCTCAGGGCCGAGAGCCAGAGACAGAGGGGGGAAGGTGTTGGGAGACGGACCGACACACTTTCTACCGTTCACGTTGCTGCTGATCCTCCAAATATAAACACCTCGTTTTACAAGAGAAGCAGGTGACATCAGTCTGTCAGCGTTTATGTCCTGAAGTGAGAGGTCTCTGTCTTCTTTAGGACGCTGAAATGAAGTGAAACACACCTGGGTGTGTTTGTTTATAACCAGGCGTATTTTTCTTAGAATATTTTGACATTTTTCTCTCCATCTTTGTGGAACGCACAAAGACGACCTGCAGAAATGTAAATTATTTAAAAAACTGTAGTAAACATGGCGCGGCCTTCAAGAACGCCAGCATTTGACCTCCCCTGCCGTGTGCAGCTCCGGCCTCTGCCCCACTTTTGGAGCCCGGATCTTTCCCAACGCGCAGGGACGTAATTCTCTGTCTTCAATCGGCAAATCATGCAGACGAGTACTGGGGACTCGGCCTGTGTCTGACATGTTGATTATATTCACATTATCAAAAGCTACGAGGATTTCACATCCTTCGACATTTCGCTCCCAGAGTCTTATCTCCAAATGCCCCCCCCCCCCCCAGAATCCATCAGTATGAGCAGAAATACATAAAAAGACAGAACAAAGAGAATAACAGAGCAGATGTTGTAAAGTGTAATTGTGTGAGAGAGAATACTCAAGAGTTTGAACCACAGCTGGGGGGCGGGGTGGGGGTCTGCAGAAATCACTGAGGAGAGGTTGATCCGAGGGAATCATCCCTCGGTTCATCTTTTCAGATTTAATGTGTCGCTCGAATCCCAGCAGGAGTGGAGGCAGAAGAAGAAGAAGAAGTAGCTGTTTACGTGACTGCAACCTCTTTCCACTGCAGAGGAAGCGAGGAGGAGAACACGATAAAGAAAAGAAAGGAAAGTCAGATATGAATCGGCAGCGGAGGACGGACAGAGGCGTGATGGGATTGAACCTCTGCAGTCTGCAGGCCGAGCGTCCCCCGCCGGGTGAGTCATGGTCCTGTCAGAACAGAGGACCAGACCGTGACATCGTCTGGTGGATACTGGAGGATAACCAGTATCCACCAGTGTCTATCTCCTAGAGGACTCCCCACTAGCCATGTAATACAGCACAAAACACAAAATACTGACCAGGTCCCGCTGGTTCGTTCACGTAGGTACGAGACCGTGGGGGCCAGTAGCTGCGTTCTGCGGCGCTGGGGAACTACGTTGTTGTGTAATTAAAGAGTCAGAGGAGGAGAAGAGCCACACAGTGAGTTGCAGCCCGCAGACCTTCATTCTGACTGTGTCGTTCAAAGAATTAACAGAAGGTTCCTCGTTAAACACGAACGTGATCCACCTACAGCTACATGTTACATTATCACACGGCTTCACTGTCTCTTTTTCCTCCCGGGATGAGAACGGAAACCGTCCACAGCTGCGTGTTTGACAAAGGTGCGTTTGGTTTCCTGCCTGCCAGGAGCTCATTTTTTAAAAGGACGGACCCGTCTCTCCGCTCGTCTTTATTTCCAATCAGACAGAAGACGTGATGATAGATCCCTGTAGCGAGGCTGGAACGGAGCTCCACTCTTTAACACTGTACACGCTCCTGTACAATGAGCGAACCTACAACCTGTATTTTACAGTCAGAATGAGGTCTGTGGCGATTCTCCTCTTTTTATTCTTCAGTTTCAAATTAAGAAACAGGTTCATTACACCGTTTTTCCCAAACTTCAGTGTTGTTTCCCAGCCTTCACCTGTAGGTGCCTGGTGTTTACAGAAATACGTAGAGTATCAGTTATTTCTCTTTCCCTCTCCCGTTCCCCACAGCCTTGCTTTATTCCCACTGAACCTACATTAAAGGTCCCAGTCAGTGTTTCAACGGGACCTGATTCATTCAGCGAAGTTACACTACGAAATGACAGTGGCAGTCAAGTTTAAGTTGTTAGCACATCATACAAAATCAATTTAAGTGACAGAACAATAGACAAAATAGCCACAGGCAGACTGACAAAGACACAAAACTAATTAAAGGCTCATTTTAATGAGTTTTTTGTTCATTTTTAAAACAAGATAGTGATTTGTATGTATGTTTGGATTTTTTTTTCCTGTTTATTTGATAAAAAACTAAACATTTTCTATAAAAAGTTGTTTAAAAAAAGGAGACAGCGTCGGTGCAAACCTCCGTCCAGCAGGTGAGATGTTCCAAGCTTTAGGTTCTAAAGAAGACACTTCACTCGGGGAATCTGGAGGAAACAGGCCTCCTGTGACCTGAGAGATCTGCCGGCCTGATAAACTGGAAGTAATTTCAATCTTTGCAGACCAGGAGCAAAACATTGATCAATCCTCTAATGAACAGGAAGGCAGTGGAGTGGACAGCTGCATTTCGAGCGAGCTGAAGCTGCTGGAGGGCTTTTACAGGAAGATCGGTTCTGGTGCCAAGACCTGGGACCCGTGTCTCCACGGCTGACTGATCCAGAAGGCAACACGCTCTGAAATATTTCTGCTCTACATCAGTTTGAAACCTCACTCGCTGTTTCGGTGTCAGGGAAGCTCTTACGATTGAAGAGTGTTTCATGAGGGAGTTGGTAGAAATGCCACGAGAAAGCGTCTTATTTTGGGGTTTTCACTTAACTTCTAAGATGCTGTGGCTCTGGTATACGTGTGAAATCATTTTCAGGCTTGATGCCTCGATGCTTGTGTGTGTTTCTCTTTCTTCTCCTCTCCTCCTGTTTTCAGAGGGAGAGTTGCTGCTGTTCCAGCCCCCTCTCTTCTTTCTCATGTTAATCTTCTGTATTGAAGCTCTGCAGTGGTGTAGTGTCGGTCGTCAGGCTGCAGCTGCCTGCTGCTTTATCACCGCTCCTCCACACCTCCTCTCCGATGAATCTCTTCTGTTTACCAGCAGCCATTCGCGCCATAATCAGGTTAAAGAGCCCGGGACCTCCGGGGGCCCCCGAGTCCGACCCTGCCCCTGCAAACAGGAGGAGGATCAAGGCCCGAGACAAACAAGGTTTCGCTGATTTTTAATTCCACTGTTGTTTTATTTACTCTGTCTATCTTTCCTGGTCTTTTCCTTTTTGTTTCTTTTTTCCTTTCATAATTCTGTCTTTCTTTACTTTTTATTTCCTTCACAGTCAGAGATATTATAGGCTAATTTAAAGATTCAAATATTCAGCTGTTCTACCAGGCCCTGCTCAGAGGACCAGGGCCTCTCTTTATAATAATAATAATAATAATAATAATAATAATAATAATAATAATAATAATAATAATAATAATAATAATAATAATAATAATAAACTATTTTTATTATTGTTGTTGTTGTTATTATTATTATTGGTAGAAGTAGTTTTAAATCTGACAGGGCTAAAATTTGGGGTTCCCCAAGGATCAGAACTTGGACCAATGCGTTTTCGATTTATACATTGATCCATTGCATTGATTGCATTGGTCCATGCTCTATACATCTTCCTATACAAATAAACTTTAAATAAATATTAAAATTTAAACACTTGGCAACAAAATAAGGAAACAGAGCTGTGCCGGTATATACTCTGGTGAGATTAAAATACTGTTTTGACCATTAACACACATGAATGGATATTTAAACTGTGCTGTGTGTAAATTGTGATAATAAATTAAATAATGAAAATTATTATAATAATAATTACAGTATAATTATAACATTATGATAATATAATAAAAATAAAAATAAAACAGCATTAAATAATTGTGTCCTGTGATATTTTGGCTACAGTAATAATAGTACTGCCAGTTAAACTTTAAACAACCAGCCTGCTTTTGCTTCTGGTGTTTTTAGTGTATCTGATGTCAGTTCTTATGCAGGTTTCATAAACCCAAAAGCGATAACGGTGTGTATTAATTTTACTATAATTTAGCTCTAACAGCAGTATTTCAGGAGAGTTTGACGATAATTGCGATAATATCGTTTACCATGTAAGTTCATTATAACTAGCAGTGAGAGGCATGGTTTGCAGAAAGTTATTCCAAAGGTGTCAATGGTGTCAAACAATAATGTGATTGGCTAACTGGCAGTTAGTAAGCTAACCATAGCTCACAGAGCTGTTGTGTCTGACTAGCACGGGCATGTGTCAGGCTGGCTAGCATGTTAGCAGTTAGCTGAGCAGCTAAAGTAGTTGACTAAACAGCCCTGTGAGTAGTCGCAAGGTTACCAAGCTTCCATCACCAATGGGCAGATGAACTTTGCTGCGCCACTTTCTGAGGGGACCAGGCCTTCAAGTGACCTTTTCCCACTGCAAACCAAAACATTTGAATTTTTAAAACTTTCATCAACCGAAATGGATTCACAGCTCTGCAGAACGCATTTCTATCCAGAACGAGATGATCCTCAAACAAAGCTCTTAAACTATATTATTCACCTTTTGTTTTGTTTTTCGTACGGAGCTCAGGCGGCGTCTCTTGATGAATGACGAGCCCCATTATTCCTGAACGCTCGGCTGCACTCTGCCATACAAAGCGCTCTCCATTATAAATGACTCTGTGAATATGTAATTACACCAAACCAAGGCTGAGGGGCTGTGCGTTAACAAACACCAGACCAGCAGACAGCAGCGTGTCACACGTTATTATTTTACAATTAGTTCATTCATTTTTATTGGTGCGGGGAGAATGTTTAATAATGATGCCCTCTGAGGAGGGGGGTCGCTAAAGAGAAGATAATGAACACAATGCTTCTCCTGAATAGGCTCTTAATTAACTCAATGAGAATCATTAACACATTCATTCGGGGTCCACGTGTGTTTTTCAGAGATAAAGAAACTGAATATTCAACTCAATAACATAGAATTAATGGTATTGATGTAGAAGCACTGAGGTTCAGGTGGAGACTGAAGCGACGACGGAGTTAATGACACTTTGTTCTGGGGGAGAGTGAGATGCTGCGGTGACCCTGGACAACAAGAAAGTCACTGACCTCATACACGGGTTGGACATGTTAAACAAAGGTGTAAGTCTGATGTTCCATGTTTTTCTTACCGTCAGCAAACCTCATGGTTTGGACTCAAACCCACAGTGCGTTGGTCCGTCTGACCTCCCTCCCCTGCCTGTGGCGCTCAGCTCCAAACCCATCGGTTCCTAATGAAGACGTAAAACGCCTCACAAAGTTATAGTTCATTTGTTAACTAGACTTGCAAGTGAGTATTCTCACGTAAAAGCCGATGGTGCTATTTGAAACCGAAGATGCACCGACCTCGGCCAATGAGGAATCCGGGAGCAATTTTCATTACGTGGCAGCATTGGTACATGGAGAGACAAGCAATGCTATATATCTAGTCCTAGATGAAATAATCACCTTATTGTCTCTCCAGTTTTAGTATTACAATACGTGATGTGCGAGATGAATAAATAGTGCCACTTTTAATTTGACAGCAAACAAAAAAAAATCTTAAGCCCTGATTTAAAAGAACTGAGAAGTTGAGCAGAGCTTGTTCAGACATTTGGAGAATAAAAACTGAACACTGCTTCTAAAGGGTTAGTTCTGACTCTGGGGACAGTAGGCAGACCGGTCCCAGACCACCTGAGAGGCCTGGACTCTGGGGACAGTAGGCAGACCTGTCCCAGACCACCTGAGAGGCCTGGACTCTGGGGACAGTAGGCAGACCTGTCCCAGACCACCTGAGGGGTCTGGACTCTGGGGACAGTAGGCAGACCGATCCCAGACCACCTGAGAGGTCTGGACTCTGGGGACAGTAGGCAGACCGGTCCCAGACCACCTGAGGGGTCTGGACTCTGGGGACACCTCATTGAAGCCCCTGCACGCATCAGTTCCGATCCCGTCACCTTATTAAACTTTCCCCGCTCATTCATTCCATCAAACTTTTATGCTGGTTTCCTTCCTGCCATAATGTAGGTTTTCAGGTTTCTGCAAATTGACTTGACAAACAATTGTCTTTGCTCAAAATCACCCAACGTAACTTTGTCAAAAGTGGCTCACATGTAAAACCAGACTCTGACCTGCCATCTGTGGCTAATGTCTGGTTAAGTTTAGGCGTCGGTGGATTACATAGTAAAGGCCAGAGAAAGGTGCTTGGCTGGTTTTGTGGAGTCCAGTGTCGAAGTCAGACCTTTAGCATGCGTCATGCTTTGTGACGAGGCCGGTCTTACACCGAGGACCCTTTCGGTTGATCCGTTTAAGGACACTTGGCTGCAGGTGTGATTGTTCGCAGTAATTGCTTGTGAACAATCACTTGGTGTCGGTTTTGGGCAAAAAGTTCAACCGTGTCCTTTATTAAAAATCGGTAAAGTAGCATAAATAAACGATACAAGCGGATGTTATCCTTTGGTTTGGGCTCATTTGGAGTCATTTTCAAATAAAATATAAACAGGACCAAATTCAGAAAAGTGCGTTGTTCAGTAAAACCATCACAAAAGTGCAAGTAGCAAAGGTTTGATGGTAAAAAATCAGTTGGTTATAGATAATTTTAAATTGATATGGGATGAAACAAATACTATCATGGTCGAGGGCGATGATGATGATGATGATGACAACAGCGGTCATGGTGTCATGTTAGCCAAGCTGCCTGGCTGACAGCCGCCTCTCAGTATTGCTAAGAGCTATTATTGGAAAGAATGACCTTTGACCCCGAGCAGTGGCCCTTCACACAGCAGATGGAGACCCCCCCCCCCACACACACACACACACACACACACGCACTCCTCCTGAGCTCTTGAGTGTGTTTTCACAGATTATAAAACACACAGATTTCTTCTTCAGGGTTTTGTCGATTCGAAGCACAAACATCGAGCACTCCGATTGGCTGAGTCCAACCTCAGTGGGCGGAGCCAAAGTGCCACCGTTTAATTCTACTTATAGACTTTAACCCGAAGCCTGAAGGGCTGAGATTTGATTTAACGTATGTGTATAGATGGAATATTTATATCATGTACTTATATCACTTTGTATATCGAGTAACTTGGACACAAAAAAAAAAATCCCTCAGGATGAAAAAAAGTTCTGTCGTATCTTAAAATGATTTCATGGAGATGTTTAACCCCGACATTAGCCTCAGATGTCTGGGAACACTGTGCCAGAGTATCAGGACCAGCGTTTGCACTAAACAGGGAACACTTCATTTTACGGCTCCGTAAATTCCAATTTATTTCCAAATAATCTCCCGAGAAGTTTCCTGGAATTAACCGTATAATTTGGTTGTAGTTACAGGTAAAGCAGAGAGTGATCAGTGGGTACACTTCAGTTATTCCTAAATGCTAAGCTAACACAACCTTCAGGCTTTTATTCAGACGACAGCAGCTGAGCTGCGCATGAAAAACGTGAAATGTGTCTACAAACGATCAATTCAGCATAAATGGCTCTGGAAACTCCACGTCCTCAGTATTTCTAAAATCCTGACTACGGCATCGTCACGTTCAGGCTTCATCAAAATCACTTAAAAAAACAGTGGAGGAGAGACAGAGACGACCTCGGAAAAATATCTGTAGCACAAATAATACGCTTTTACATTCTGTGGTTGTACTTTTAAGGATTAAAATCAAGTAAAACTGCAGCTCTTCCACGGTAAGAAAGACTCGTGAGTTCAAGTGGAAGAGGAGGAGAAAAGGAATGGGAGGAAGAGAGCACGTGGATAAGGAAGATAAGACTGAAAAGCAATAAAAAGAGGAAGGAGGAAGGAAAGAGGGAGAACAGAAGGGGGGAAGAGCAGGTTGAAGGGAAGGGAGGGGTAGGAGAAGAAAAAGGACAGAGCAGGAGGAAGAGAGAAGGGAGTAGAAAGAGGAGGAGGAGAAAAGGGAGGAGGAGCAGTGGCCTCAGTACAATGTTCAGGACTGTGAGGAGGAGGAGAGCAGCATTTATTTGCCTTTCTACACACACGAGGAGCCTCTATTCAGTCTGTTTAACCCTTAACCCTCCACACACACACACGTCCTTGCACTCTGTGGTATCTGAACGTTGCAGAAAAACTTCCCACGTTAACGTTGGACTCGCTTTCTCTCAGTCGTGGCGTCTGGTTCCTGCGGCTCTGAGCCGCCTCATCACATTCAGGCTTCAGCTGATTCACCTTTTATTTCTGTTCGATACAAACACTAATGGCCTAACAGGAAGTCCCGTCCAGGCTCGGCTTCCTGTCTGACTCTCCCTGAGACTCTGAGAGCAGTTAGATCCATATTCGGGTTTAATCCTCTCTGTGGTTAAAAGCTCCTCATTGATCCCACGGTTATCCTGCTGATGACTCACCCAACACACACCCGGGGGGGGGGGTTCTCTCTCTCACCCCCGCCTCTCTGGTGAACCATTTGTCCTCCTGACAGCTTTAAGATGAAGTGGGAAATATGCAGTAATGAAGTTCAGTAGAAGTCATTGTTTATCATTGCAGCTATAATCCTTAAACCTGCTGTAACTGAAGTTATGTTCACTTGTTTTCAAACGAGTGGTGGACACATCACTGACAGATCATCAGCTCATGAGCTGATATGTTGAACATGTGATCAAACAGTCTGGTACTCCCTCTCTTTTAGCTCGGGTTTTGGTCTCCACCAGCTCCTGAGGGAAACATCTGGCTCTTTAGCTGCTAAATGCTCCGCTACGTTCACCAGCTGGTCTCGGACTGGATCTGTCTGCTGTTCGCTGCTGAGCAGGTAGCGGACGGTGGCTTTTTACAGCTGTTTCTCTGAAAACATCTGCCCGCTGTATGAGAGCGAACCGGAGCAGAGAAACAACGAGCGGAGACTCCCTGCAAAGCTCCGTGAAGCCGAGAGGAGCTGCGGGTTCAGCTGATGATTCTCTGTAGGTTCATCTCTACCACAGACTCCTGAACGTTGTTTTTCCTTTGTCATTTCATACATTATTATTATGAAAGTATCTGTTATAGCCACTTCAAGCTTTTCACCATATTATATTTATTCTGCCATTCCCACGATGGATTCATGCACAGGCACGAGGGACCCGCGGGAAACTGTCGAGTACTGAGGAAATTTGTAGGACGAGAGCCACCAAGTGCACACGCTGAACAGAATTTGTGTCTGCAAAATCAAAAAGTTTTGTCGCGAGTCCCGTAGAAAATGAATGGTCGTGTCGCGCGGTGCCGCTTTCGGCGTGTATTTACCATAAAGGTGAAAGCCAGCGACACTGAACATGCCTGACAGGCCTGTGCAGAGAAGCCGCCATGTGTCTGCATCCGAAGTTTTCCGTTTCCACACAAGAAGAACCCGAAACTCTGCAAAATCACAACATGATGCCGAGAGTTTGGAGTTGGTGACAGAGAGGAAACCTTCAGGGACCCCCCCCGCTCCCTCCCCGCGCTCTCTCTCTCTGGACCCTGGCCATCTGCCACAGCTGTCGCTCGCCCCAACCGCCACTCTAATTGACAATGAACCCAAAGGCGCGACGATAATTACAGCCGGCCTCTTGGCAACTTCTCCGGGTTTCAATTCCTCCTTTTCAGGATTCATCAGGCCCCATCTGCCGGGGCCGGAGTCTGGCATCTGCCTCCTCCTCCTCCCTCCTCCCTCCTCCCCCTCGGCCTGCTGGGGGTTTTGTGTTGGTGCTTATTAGCGAGCCGGCCTGTAACCCTCAGAGGTGAAGTCGCCTCGAGCAGAAAGACTCACTCTGTTTGTTCAGTCGCAGAAAGTCGCTGATAAAGAAAAGACTCCTTGTGGTTTTCTCGTTTTCTTTCTCCTCCTTCTTTTCTTCTTTTGCTCTTTCATTCCCTCCTTCATCTTTTCATCTTTTTTCTCCTTTAGGAGAAGAATCAGAACAGCTTTATTAGCACAGTGTGTCACCAACAAAGAACTCCGGGATATTTGTAAGAACACATTAAAGCTGCGAAAAACATCTGTCAGCCGAGCCTTTAAGGTTTAATTTAATTTCTGCTATTTTAGTTTTGTATTCTCTCTACAAATAAGTCTTAAACAAAGTCAGCGGAAAGCAAATCGCTGCACAAGAATCAGGAATGACACATTTTCCACTTCTAGATTCAAGAAAAAGTGATTATTAATTGATTGATAAAGATGGATTTTTTTTGTTATTTGTATTCATTCATCGTTTATTTATTTATTTCTTCTTCCACGACTTTACACACAATATAAGCTGAAATCTGTGACAATGTTATACATCTTCCATGATCGGAGAGTAGCAAAGAGCAGAAGAATAACAAATGTAAAAATAAATGAATGAGTCTCATTTTCTGTCCCCATTTACGTGTCCTGGACGCTCCCCGTAGAAAGGTTTAGACAAGCGTGCGCTGTACTTTGGTGAACCTGACACTAGCTGTGTTAGTCTGAAGTTATTTCTCTCGTAAACCTGAAAAATTATGTTTGATAAAGCATAAATCTCAGCTTTCCGTCTCTCGTTGAGGTTTGTTTTCGAGTGTGGAACGGGCTCGTTGCTGCCTCTTGTGGTTGTTGGGAGAAAAACAAATACCAGTTGGCGTTTTCTATCCTCCGGCCTCAGGGGGCAGTATCGAGACCGTCGGTATGAGGCGAAGAAGATGCTGCACTTGAAAACAAGCCTCAGTCACAAAAGAGACCTTTAAACTTCATCAGCTGAGTTTTCTGTTGTTGCCTCCACAGGAATGAAGACGTAGGTGATGAGAACCGAGGCCACGTTCAGACCGACGTGAGCCCAGAGCTTGGCCAAACGTTTGATGCAACACAACGCGACGTCATCCGGTAAGTTGCCGTGTCGGCCAATCACACACACGTGAGCGCACGTTTCCCGTTGAGAGTATTTCCGCGGTCAACCGCGTGATCGTCGTGACAAAAGATAAAGGTGTCGCCAGCGGGAAAACTTTCCAGGGCCGTGAAGGTACTGGGGTCCTGTATGTGGTTTGGACAAAACACCGATTCATCTCCGATCAATAAAATGTCTGATTTCTTCCTCCCATGACTGAGGAAACACGGAGGCCATTATTAAATACTCACCTAAAAATAGATTTTTTGGTTTTTTTAAACATATTTACAGAATCTTAGGCCACGAACGAAAGAAACAACACACGAAAACAATGACGGAACCTTTCAGCAGCTTTAGAAGAAGTTTCAAGGATTCTCTTCCAACAGTGTTCTGACAGAAAATCTTCATCAATCTCCTCCTCCTCCTCCTTGTGTTTCAGGCTGAACTAAAGAAGAAGAAAAGCGTGTCGTGTGTCGCAGCCCTTCGGGGGGTTTGGTTTGGAGGAAGGAGGGTGTTTTGTTTCCTAAACCCTCTTTTCTTTTCTGCTGCAGGCTGGTTTTGTGTGTTTGAGGCTTCCTGCTGTTTGTGAGCGCAGCTCGAGGCTGCGGAGTCGCTCAGCTGCTGCTGCTGGTTTTATCTGCCTCAGTACAAAAACCTCATCAATCTGAGCCACGAGTGCATTAAACCCGACTTCAGCTTTACTTCAGTTCACAGAGTTATTGTTTATGGGAGACTCCGTTTGCATCAGGTCCTCTCTCCTATTTTTCTTTAAACAGGAGAAGGTGGTTGAGCTGGAGATTCCCCTTCTTTAAAGCGAACCAGCTCTTGAATGTGCTGATTTTATACTTAAGCAAGAGCTCAAGTGTGTAGAGTGTCTGGTTCCTGAAGCGTTTTTTCCCCTCCTGTATGTTTCTTAAGGGATTTCCTGAATGTCACTGAATGGACTCTCCTGGCCGATGTAACGACCCTGCAGGTTTATGTTCTGACCTCCAGTTTGAATTATTTCAACTCTGTGTCTGAGAAATCAGGCTCAGTCCGTCCTCTCGGCGGACCGGTCTAAATGCTACAGTTCCCGTGAGCTGTTGCCACGGAGAATCAGTAGTGAATTCAAAACGCTTCGCCGCTGCGGTTTTTTAACTGACCCAGAATGTAAAGGTGAAATGATTCGTGCTGCAGATTTTCAGTTTTCAGTTCCACCTTCAGCAGTGATTGGACGATTCTCGTTGAAATGCACCTCGGGAGCCGCAGTTAACTTCTACCTCGAAGTTTTTTTGTCCCAGAGCTTGTACCTCAGACTTTTTATCACACGGTCGTTCACCTGTTGTCTGATGATTGAAGCAGGACAGTTTTCTGCTGATCCAGCCGTGAGTCACTGACATTGTCTATGGGAAAAACGACCGAGACCTTTTTACCGCAGGAGCCTCTGAAGCGAATCCTTCACGCCTCTGTTGGTTCCTTTTTCATATCTAATGCTTTCGGCGTATTTTAAAGTCATGCGGGAGCAGAAGAGATGAATCCTGATAGAAAGAAAGAAACGCATGAGCCGAGTGCAGTATTTTTGATGTCAGATCACCTGGGAGCTGGAGTCTGCCGCGTGATTCATGATACCACCGGTATACACTCCAGTAAGTCAGATCGGAGGACCCTGCCGTGTGTCGTTCCACATGGACCAACAACTTATTTTCTCATTTGATTCGGAGGATTTCAGTGGTTTGATGACATGAACCTTCATCGACCACTTTTTCAAGATAATAAACCGTTACATGTGAATTTAATCATTAAAGTGTGTGTTACAGGCACTAAACTCTTATTAAAGCTTATCAAAGTGTGGGTTGAAACTCAGCTGGATCCCCACCAGCTCCCCGCTGAACTCCCCTAATCCTGATCCTGAGGAGGCGGAGGGTGAAGACAGCTTCTCTGGCCTAAATCCACCGCCTCCCCCCTCCTCCCTCCCTCACCCCCACTTTACCATAATGGGGCGAGTCCCACAGAGAGATAGTGATGGGAACGCAGAGGGGGGAGGGGGTCTGACAGCTTGGTTCTCTGTTTGTGTCTTTAGAAAAACCAGCTGCTCTGGTCTCAGACGGAGGGCAGACCAGCTTCAGCTTCAGTCTGGACACTATGGACATTTAAATCATTACAAATCAGAAGATTAATTACATACCAGTAAGACTGTTGTAAATCTGTCCTGATGGTGGCGCTAGTCACGAATCATCTTCTGGGGAGAATAGAGGTTCACAAAAAAGCCATAGAAACCAGATCCATCCATACCAGCCTGCTCTCCTGGGTTAGTCCATGGTCTGTCCCTGAATGATCTGTGGTTTGTCGGCAGGTAATCCGCGGCCTCCCTCAAGCTAACCCCTGGGCCCAGCGAGTCCCTGGTCTGTCCCAGGTTAGCCACAGGCGTTTCTCGGGTTAAACCCCTGGTCTATCTCTGTATAATCCTAGGTCTGCCTCAGTTTCCTTCCTGGTTTGTCTCACGTTTCTCCTTTCTTTATCTCCTTTCTCAATCCCCAGACTGTCTATGGTTAATCCCTGTTTTTTGTTCATTCTTAATCTGTCCCAGGGCATTGCCTGGTTTGTCCTAGTTTAAACCTTGGTCTATTGCTTGTTGGTCCAAAATATGTCCCGGGTTAATCCCTGGTCTATTTTGCTTTGTTTTGCTTTCCTTTTGGTTTGTCCCGGTTTAGTCCTCGGATTAGCTCCTGTTAATCTACAGACTGTCCTGGGTTAATCCCTGTTTTTTCGTCTCAGGTTAATCTCATCTTTGTGCCTGGTTAATCTCGGTATAATCCCTGGTCTATCCCCTGTTAGTCCACAGTCTGTCCCAGGACAATCTCTTGTCTATCCTTTAATCGATAGTCTTTCTGGTTTAATGCCCATTTTAATCCAATTTAATCCTGGATCACTCTCCTGTTAATCCATAGTCTATCCCGGATTAATCTCTCTTCTTTTTTTCTCATTTTTCCAGGGTATGTTTCAGGTTAACTTTTATATAGTTAATCTCTGTATAATCCCTGGTTTGCCCTGAATTAATCCCTGTTTTTCCCCAGTTAATTCTTGGTCTGTTCTGGGTTATTCCCCTGTCAGTACTTCTTTAGTCCCTGCTCTGTCCCAGTTTAATCCTAGATCTGTGTTCTGTTAATCTAAAATCTGTCCCTTGTCCATCGCTGGTCTGTGCTCGGTTAATGCCTGATCTGTCCCTGATTAATCCCTGGTCTATGCCAAGTAGGCCTAGAGTCCGTCTCAGGTTATTCTCTGATCTGTCCTGCTTTAATCCCCGGTCTAAAAGAATGACAGCAGAGCTCAGGTAAACCTATAAACTGAAGGGATCTGTGGAGTCTCAGTTCATTAAAGTTCTCTCTGCAATGCAACAAGTACTTCTAACATTAACCTCATACCTGATATAAACGTTAGCTTCTGTCTCTAGAATAAAGTCATAGGTATCCTGTCGTGTTTCAAAGTCTTGAGTAAATGAAAGCAGAGGAAACAACACTGAGAAATTATTTTGCGTATTCGAAGAAAACCAGATGACCTGGGACACGTTTAACACACGCTGACACACTTTCCTGTTTTCTGTTAGTGGAATATTTTTCACCAAAACATTTACAGTTGCCATTCTTACGCTTCTTCCACAGGAGCTGGGCCAAAAGAACCAGTTTCTGCTCACTGCTCAAACCCTGCCAAAATAATTCATACATGTCAGTTTTCCGGGGCACAGTCCAATCTTCTTGATTTCATTTTCCTGCATTTAAATCACACATACATACCTCCTTCCCCCATTTTCTCATTCTCACCCTTTTTCCCTCCACTCAAAAATGACATGTCACCTGC
This sequence comes from Xiphias gladius, assembly GCF_016859285.1. NCBI lineage: Eukaryota > Metazoa > Chordata > Actinopteri > Istiophoriformes > Xiphiidae > Xiphias > Xiphias gladius. The sequence continues at coordinate 783,789 of NC_053403.1, read as the reverse complement.
TAATTTGCACCTCCAAAAATATTCCATTTTACCGCTGCTGATCTGGAGGATACTAATTTGGTTTTTTTCCTTTTTCCTCTTTGTGTGGTGATTGCCGTCGCAGCGTGGTGGCGGTAAGCAGCGTTTCGCGGAGCAGTCGGTGGTTAATTACAGCGGAATAAGGCCTCTCTGTCGGCAGTGTCGTACGGCTGCAGAAATAAATTCAGACAGCCAAATCCATCAGCAGCTCATCTGGAAACCTGGACGCCGTTACAGCTTTGACGGTTTCTGTTTGGAGCCTGTCAGAGCCAATCGTCCTGCCCTCAATCAGACACGACCCCCAACATCCTCCATCTTATTTAAACAGACACCTTTCTGATTATTTGTAGAGACGCCTGGTTGTGGTGGAATATTGTTATCAGAATGTGTTTTTAATGTGTGGAGGATCTGAATATGAGGAATGCGAAGGTGTTTTACTGCTGCAGAACCAACAAAAATTGGAAAAGAAGTGTTTCAGAAGAACAGTCTTTCAGTAAATCGTCTTGTTCTTCCCAGAATAAGTATTTTCAGATCAGGGTACCTGCAGATCTTTCAAAGTCTTATACAGCCTTACATTTAGTTCCCTCAGTAAAAGGCCACATTAGAGTACCCAGCTGTATATGAAATAGTTAAAACTAGCTCCGCCCAGACCCACCACACCACTGAGTGAAGCTTATGTATTAAAACATCAATAATAATGATCCAATAATACAACATTATGACACCCACCAGGGCCATTCTGCACTTCTGATATTTGAAGTGCATTTTGCCGGTAATACTTCTCTACTTTTACTTCAGTAACATTTTTAATTCAGGACTTTTACTTGTCGTGGAGCATTTTTATAGTGTGGTATTCTCCTTCCGCCAGTGCAAATGTTAGCATGCTAACAAGCCAAACTAAGATGGTGAAACTTCATATCTGCTAAGCATCAATATGTTAGAAATATCACAGCGAGCATGTGAGCATGCTGGTGATTGCGTTTATCTGAAAGTACAGACTCCTAAGGGACCAGTACACCTCATAGAACAGGAATTAGGGGGGTTAGGGCACAACAATCTTTTCTCTTTCCACATTTTCTGAAAACCGAAAATCCAACAATCACACCCACTTCACACCGTTACTGCTCAGGTGTGAGAAAGTGTACAATGACTGAAAATCCTCTCTCAGACGTTCTTTTCTCGGGAACATAATAATTACTTGTGGGGTTCCTCACGGTTCCGCTGTTGGGCCCTTGCATTTTCAGTTTATACATGACATGTGACATGGTAGTTCATTTGTCCGTAAACCATCAGACCTCTCCTCTGCTAAGTCACTCACACACAGGTTACTCCGATCTAAACAAACAATGTACAGTGTCAGTCACTGGTCTCCACCAGCTCCTGAGGGAAACATCTGGCTCTTCAGCTGCTAAATGCTCCGCCATGTTCACCAGCTGGTCTCTGACTGGGTCTGTCTGCTGTTTGCTGCTGAGCAGGAAGCGAACAGTGGCTTTTTTACAGCTGGTTAGATGAAAACAGACAGACGCGTACATTACTACATGCTAATGTCCACGCTGTAGGACCGACAGCGAGGCGTGAAAGCTCTAAATAAAAGTCCAGGCTCAGCGAGGAGTCATGGGGGTCAGGGGAGAAAGGGGTGAAGGGATGACTCCACCGCCGTGGAGGGGGGAGGCAAACAGGCGACTCTCTCAGCGGTCACATGACCTTTTCGATGGCGAACACGTCGATTCCAGTCTGAATGTCACTGAAGAATAAATCTGACAGGTGTTTCCAAAACGAAACAACTTCTGTCTGTTCATCCTGACAGAATGAGACGCATCCTCGGCTTCTCAACCATCTCCATCTGACTAATCATCTGTTTTTATCTGAACGCGTCTGACATCATCTCGCGCTCGGCTGTTTCCTCCCTGTCCATCAGTTGTCAGTGTTTTTTCCCGCCTTTACACCTCACCTGATCCTCCACCTGTCTGCACACCTGCCCCTCATTACCTCATCATCCCCAGAGTATATAAACCTGCCCAGAAGTAATTTGCCAGATTGTGTATTATATTTCAGTGCTGTGGCTTCATGCAGATATATATATGTATACATGTAATATATGTGCAATACAATAACACAACCATGCATATTGTATAAATGTGTGCGTGTGTGTTTATACATACACTCATCATACATGTACACATTTATATATGTAAACACACATGTATATATTTGTACATTTATACTTTTGATAGTTACACACAGTATATACATGTGTATACACCATACATTCATGCTAAATGCTACACTCACACCTATAACATGTATGGATGCATGTTATAGATGTGTACAATTTTTATAAATGATATGTATCCATCCATCTACGCATACATTCATCCAAGTGTTCTACGAACCAAGAAATAATACATATGGATGAATAACTGATATGTGCCTCAATAGATCAATACATGTAAAATATATACAACACACGTATATTTACATTTACATTTACACACACACACAGATATATATATATATATATATATATATATATATATTTATACACAGACATATGTATTTATATATGTACAGTATATATATAATAATACGTAGACATACACATATATGGCCCCCATCCCTTCATGATATCATGTATCTGGTGTTGAATTTCAATGATCATCCATAATGCATGAAGGGGCCCGTTGCCGTGGCAACATAAATCCAAGGTTACCCCCCCTTCCCGACGCATAATTGGTCGTTGCGGAAACTGGGCTGATCTAAATTCTCCTCATGGTGGAGGGGAGACATCCATCAGATCACCCACCACCACCAATGCTAATCAGCCCAGTGCTCCCAGTATCTTACTGGGAGGAGTGCAGACGGAGGCGGGGGTCGAAGATGAGAATGGGGACGGGGGGGGGGCAAGACGGGAGGATAGAAAAAGGAGAGAAAGTCGTGAATTTTATTCCATGATGAACCCGTTTCCGGGCGTTTGCTTGGTACCGAGCCTGACACAGAATCTTTCTCTTTCAGGTCTCTGTCGTCTGTTATCACTTTATCTTCATAGGAATATTTTCCGCCATTGATTGTCAGGCTGCTGTGACCTCTGACCTCCTGCTTATCTGTCTGAAAAGTCCGACATTTTGACACTGAAGCTTCTTCTTCTTCTGCGGCGGCTGCTGACCTCGGCGACCTCTGGCTGAACAGAAGATGAGTCCCGACAGACGTCAGGCGCCGACTGTCGGACTTCAGAAATCTCGGCAGAGAGAGTCTTTCCTTCGCTGGTGTCAACGAGCCGTCGCGTTTCCACGGAGCCCCCACCCGCCCTGCAGGAACAGGGCTGCAGCTCCCACAGGACGCCCAAATCACCTGAACACCCCCCGCCGCATCCCCTCCACCTCACCTGCTGCCTCCCAGTGTGTTTAACTAGGGGAGGGGACAGGCGGTGACTCAGCGGCTGTCAGAAACCGGACTGGGATCAGTTTTACAGTCAGAGCAGGAGGAGGGATGTGGCACATCTGGCACCGAGTCTGTTAATAATCTGCTCTGTCAGTACGTTTTACGGACCGTGTGTCTGTGATATAATATCTGAGCCGTGACTCAACTCCGTTGTGACAGAGGCTCAGTGTTTAAAGAACCATACCGTAGATTTAACCCTGTTTTAGGCCCCTTTACAATCTGCGCTCTTCATTTATCACCAGCCGATCATTTCCCAAATCCTCTGTCAGATTTTAGACTGTTCTCTTTCCTTCCAGGCCGACTCTGGTGTCACTACAAGATGTCTTGTCTAACGTGTCTGTGGGGCTGTAATGAATCCTTGGTCCTGGTTCATTGTACATTGGCACATGCCAAAGCTGCTCAATATTTTTATGACTGTATCTATGTCCCATTCACGGTCGTCTCCATCTCTGCAGCTCTGCGGAGCTTTTTAGCTCCTAGTTTTGGTTTTGCAGATTATTTTAAAATCAGGTTTCATGTAGGCTTTCTGTGTTTGTGGGTCGGTCAGAGGTGAAGGTCAGTGAGTTTTATCTTTCACCTGCAGAAATCTGCTCTATCGGCTAATCCGGGGAATTGATCAGGTCTGACCAGAGCTGAACTGAACTCACTGACCCTCCTGCAGATTGATCCGTCAGCTGAGGTTCAATCGACACGTCTGAAAAAAAAACACTCTCAACAGAAACATCGTGGTCTTCGGGTCTACGGGTGTTTCTGCTATTTTGTCCACCCCGTGTCTGTGTGCACTGATGTGTTTGAGCTTCGTGTCCTGACCTGCCACCTTCCTCTCTGACCCCAGGCTGCCACAGAGGTCAGAGGTCAGAGCCTTATCAGTTCTTCAGTAAACAGACCTGAGGTCAGCTGAACGTGACGCTGCTCCAGGTGTTTCAGTACAGGAAGTAACACCTGGAGCACTGGCATGATTGGATTTTTATCTAGGAAGCCTTTAACTGCCAAATTATTTGTTCTTATTGTGTCAGAAGTTTTACATATCTTGTTTGAGTCCAATTAAGGTCCAGATGTTTACAGGATGTGTATGTTCAAAATCGTGTACAGTTCTGTTCTAAGGGTTTAGGCTCTGTTGAAACTGAACACTGAGAAAATCCTCTTACTGCAGATTTAAGCGTAGAACTCACATGGACCACACCAGTGATTTTACATGTTTAAGCCAAATAACGACCAATAAAATAATCCCTCCACCTTCAGTTACGTGCAGTCGTTCCCAAAGCGCGCTGCTGTATTTTAGCCTTTGTTATATTTTGAAGAAATCTCTGAGCTTTCAGAGAACCTCCTTTAGTAAAGCAGTCTTTTAAAACTGGGACTAATTTCCACGGCGGAGGGACACTGTGGCTGCCTCCTGGTAGTCCCATGTTGGTTCTGTTGGTTCTGATTGGACAGACTCGTGTCAGACCAAAACATGCTAGCTTTGGTCGATGTGCAGAACTTTCCTGTGGACCCGGTGAGAGAACCATGACGTGTGTGGTTCCTGTTCCTGGTCCTGTACGGTTGGGTTGACTTTCAGCTGGTGAGCATTTGTTTTCTCTGTGGAGTTTCCAGACATCACAGCCTCTGAATGGAGAAGCTCTGTCATCAGATCTTCATTTCAGCACGTGAAGGCACCAGATTTTGTCACTAATATAATTAAGAAACTTTAACGAAAACCAGTGCGGACGAGTGTCTCATTATGATGCGTTAGCTATGTTGAGCAAGTTTCCGGTCTCTGTGAGTTGATTTTGATAGTTAACTGATATGAACGGAAACCAACGAGCCGCCGGAGTGTCAGAAACGTTACTGGGAACCGCGCAGGATTTACTGGACTGATGCAAAAACCACTGGAAGGGTCCTTTAAATTAAAGGCTCACGGTCCAGGACTGTAGACACGCGGCTTTGGTTTGTTTACAACGTCTCTGATCACGTGACGGCTCGGGACGTCGCTGTATGGTGTCAGCACGGCTTCATTATAACTGTTAGAAATAATGGAGAGAGCCACCAGAATAAGAGCAGAGTGGTTCTAAAGTGGGATTTCCTGTCAAACCGACGCATTAAATTAACTGAATCCTCTCAAAACACACACACACACACACACACACACACACACAGACACACACACTCTGTTTCCACCTATCAGCTGTAAGGCTTTTCGTATGCGAGCTAATGGTGATAACATCTGAGCTGCTTCCCTGCTGCTCTGCACATGAATGAACCACACACACACACACACACACACACACACACACACACACACAGGGATTATCACACCTTGTTGTAAACTCAGAGCTGCTGCAGAGCTCAACACACCACAAAAAAAAAACGGATGTGTTACTGAAATACTGTACATGAAACACCAGTGGAGGGAAGTGGATTTATGCCCCTTCACCGGTCAAACTCGGTGTCAGACAGCTCCTTCACGTTGGAGGACGAGGCTGATGTTTAAAGTAAAGGTCTCACACTGATCTCAGAATCTTCAGCATTAGGACAGATTTGACTTCGAAAACTGTATTGACCTTAAAAATCAGACTTTTTTGTTCTCTGATTTAATCCTGCTCCCGTAAGTGACAGGAAACAGGCTCAAGACAAGACACTGGAATCTAAATACATCACTGAGAAAAACTGACAATGACTGTGTTGCTTGCTTTGCTAAGGTTTTATTTCATGATTTGGAAAAGCTGCTGTTGTGCTTGTTCCACAGTTTATTTATAATGACAATAAATCCTCTATTTCATAATAAAATATCCATTTTTTCAGCTTAAAATGAGAAACGTGTCCTCTTTTAACAACACATGTTGACATGTGAGACTTTCACCAAAAACAAATGAAATTATTAAAGGAAATAATTCCACTTGTTTCAGTCTATCAATCCTGTCTTTAACCGTTTTATTCGCTGGGTCCATCATTTCCTGAAATGAATTTCAGTCCAGCCAGTGAAGTGAAACCGGTGAAAAACAACACCAGTTTCGACTAACGCTCCCAGTGGAAACAGCTGAACGCCGGCACGTTTGCTCACACTCGGAGTATTTTCTCTGCAGACTGATCTTGTTTTTCACTGATGCAGAGTTTTTGTGGCCTGGAGCTTCTCTCCTGAAGTCTCGTGTTTCCAGGCAGATGTTCAGCTGCAGGCGAAAGGAACTCAGGGAATCTTCGTCAGGTAAACGCTCACGTCATCTCCACCCTGATGAGGACACCCACACGCCAGTCCCAGGACGTCCCACTTACAGTCAGGATTTTTATGGTGGATTGTACCAACATGGAGAATTTAGGTTCGCCTGCACAGAAAGGTACAAACTGCATTTTTATAGAATTGTGAAGGCGTCAACCTTTACACGATTCTGCAGGGAGTGTGACAGAGACAGAGATTTTGTTCCCAGTTGAACGGACTGACGTCCTGCGCGGACGTGTTTCCAGTGTTTCCTGCGCTAATCAGATGCTTGTTGTTTCCTGTGAGCAGCCAGTTGATATCTGATCTCAGGTCAGTGTGTCAGTATGTTAATGAGACAGAGGAGGAGCTGCTCAGCCTTTATCAGAGCATCATGAATGTGAAACCATCTCCCAGGTCGGATTTACATGTGAGAAAAACGGGGATTTTCTACAGGAGGAAGTTTCTCTGCAGTCAAGCTGCCGCTGTCCGACGACGAACGTCCACGAATACCGTTCATCACAGCAACAGCAGAGTCTGACTTTACTTTATTCTAAGGTGAAGGTTGAACAGTCGGAGAATCCAAACCATCTAACTCGACGGAGTGCTGAGAGTCCTTGTTATTTCACTAGAGCTTCAGACCTTAGGAGTGAAAGTCAGGACATTTTTCTAGAGTGAGGACGTTTTTGGAAAGTGTTGCAGGATATCTGATGAAGGGAAGGCTTCTATGTGAATATAATATAGATACGTTTGTTGTCCTGTGTTTTGAGTCCCCAAGCAGTACAATGAAACAACAGATAAAACAACCTGAGAGGTGAATCGAGACAGCTTGCGTCTTACATGGAGAACATAAACGGCACGCTGAGACGAGCACTGACATGTGCTGTCTTGTCTTGATCTTTGTATTCCCTGACAGGACTGCGGGGTCCCGGTCTACAGTCTGATCTGAGCTCTCAGCCGCAGAAGAAAAGCCGCTCTGAATCCACTGCAGCTCCTTTTCACTTCTTGTTTGCGAGGCATAATCTGCGGCAGGCGGATCCACATGCAAATGAAGCAGCAGTTAACAGAACACAAAAGAAGAACAGCCCCTGTGTCTGTAGAGGACAAACGAAGCGAAACACAGGAAAATTTAACTCTTAAATCTGGTTTGATCTGCTGCTAAAACCTCCATGTCTTCTACATTTCTGTTTTGTCTTCAGATTTGTTGAATGCCAGAAACGCGAGCGAAGACTGAAAGTCCCCGGTCATTTCATTTACTGTTTAGCTGCCGCCCTCAAAGTCCTGAAATGTGACATTTTTTCTCATAAAAATGAATAAATAAAACTCTTTTTGGATTTCAGAGCCTCTCTGAGCCCCCAACTCTCTGAGGAGAGAAAAAAAACCGACTGCTCAGAAACCGATGACAACAAAAAGGAATTTCTAAAGATCTTTGTTAAGGTGAAGGAGCTTATTTGCTGTCAGCTTCGGATTTCAATCATCAAACGCCATCTTTTCTGTCTCTGTCTTTAGAAGAAATGCAGCATTTAATAGGAATCTGAAACACATGCTGCTGCAACAGTGGAAAGATCAGAGAAGATCAGCGGGTTTCACGGCTCAGCATCCGTCTTTAGCGGCCCGTGGTCGGCCCTTTGCCGGCATGTTGCTCAGAATGTAGACTGTGACCCTTTAATCTTCAAAAAAATATGATATTTCTAAAGTTTGAGGGAGCAGCTGACAACAGCGCAGAAAAGCTAAGGTGTCCAGTCATCTGTTAAAACTGGTTCTGTTTTTGTTGGACACTTTATTTTAGATTTTTTCGTCTTAAAACAGACAAAGAGTCCAATAGGCACAAATCATACAACAGGGAACCTCTGAACCACACTGGGTGAGGGGGGCAGCCGAACCCACCACCCCTCACCCTCCCACCACCAGCGCCAGAAAAAAGAAAAACAAATCGAGAGTAAATCAACAATTGATAATTGTTTCATCCTTTTAGAACCGTTACTTTTTGGACCTCGGGTTCTCCAGGATTTCCTGGTCGGATTCTTTGGCAAAAGGGCTTAAAAAGTGAAATCCTTTTCATAACCACGTCGTAATATGCAGGTTTAGCACCTACAACACAGATTAGTCTATGTATGCAACACGTTAAATACAAAAAAGGTTGTGTCATTGATATTTTTTCCACATCTTCATCCTACTTGAAATGAAATTCAGATCTGATCCCGAATCTGTGTCTGAGAGGATCCATGGCGGCTGAACTCCTTATCTCAGCACTGGAGGGGGGAGGCGGCGGTCAGAAAAGAAACTTTGGGTCTGGGGGTTTTGATAAAGTGGAAGCAGCTGGAGGACAATGTCACCTGTAACCCCTCCCCCCTCCCTGCCCCTGGTTGTGTTTGTCACGGCCCTGCAGCTCCTGCAGCTCAGTGTTATTAACAGCAGGAGCTGGACTCTGATAATGACCTCTGTTATCTCCTCAAACACCAGCTCTGTCTCTGCTCCTCTTCCTCCTCCTGGTGCGTAGGAGGAGTCGGTTCATACTTTCTAACCGGCAACCTTTTTTTTCCCCTTTGTGACAAAATGGCCTCGGCCTAACAGAAGGCCTCGGGGTCCCTCTGGGAAGAGGCCGGCAATGGGAGTACCTTGCTCAGCCTGCTGCCACCAACACCCTGCCCCAGATACGCGGTGGAAACTGGATGGATGGATAAAATCCACCCAGTCACTAGCTTTTTCAGAGCTTTCACCCACATCTCACAGCCTTAATGAGACGCAGTTGGAAGCCAGTGAGTGGACCTTTGATTTGGGATCATTTTGTCCCACATACACTGATCTCGAGTTCAAGAGGGAACTTCCTTCGCAAATCTTCTTCTTTTGACATTAACTGCCAAAGTTAAAGTTGTTTTCTGTTGTTTTTTGTGCTCGTTTGTCATTTTTTTTAAAGAAAACAGAATTTTTGGAATAGACAGGAAAAAACTACCCGACACTCCATAGCATAAAACACTACAACACAAAACACTGGGTTGTAGGAAAACATCATTAAAATGTAGCCGTTGTGTTTCAGGGGGTTTTAGGTGTTGACAAGAAGCTTTTTGCGGATGCAAATACATCCACCTCCCCTCCAACCCCCAACAATTCCTGTCTCCATACAGATGTTAAATTAGGAGTTTAGCAAGGAGCTCCGTGGGTCTTTGACGCTGCATGTGATGAGGAGAATAATGAGCTGCAGAACAAACCTCAGCTACAAACCACAAGTTTCAACCCGCAGAACCTCCACGTCTGCAGGGTAACGAAATACAGGAAGGTTTCATGAAATAAGGCTGAAAATAGAAAGAGAATATCTATAATATATATCATAATATATGGTGTAAAAGTGATTGACAAATATTTGCTTCTGGTAAGACACACACACAGTGAGAGACACATGGTGTGACACGTGGAAGGTTTTTTACATTGCATCATGAAGTTGGATTCCTACTACAACTGAAGCACTTTGTAACATCTCCTTATAAAACTCAAGTTTACTTGCTTGATGAAGAAATCCTTGGCAAAGTCCTGGATCTGCAGCAAAACCTGCTCTGGCGTTTGCAGGTTAATGGCCAAAGATTGCACCAGATTTCACTGGAATTACAGTCTGTTATTGAGTAAGTGAGTAATGAGCAGACACATTGCTAAGAAACAAACTAAACCTCTGTAGCACACTGCAAAGTAGCTCATATTTGTCCATTGAGCCTTAATAGTCGTATTTTGAAAGAATCTACGATCAGATCAACTTGTGTGAAGAATTTGTGTTATTATAAAACAGAAGGAGGAATACACTTGCTTCTCGAATGTTAAGAGTTTTTAGACTGTCAGACTTTTAAACAAATCTGGAAATGTCTTGGTAATGTGGAGATTTCTGCAGTGTAGAGGTACTGGACTTATCTGACTTATTATCCCTCTATAAGATTGGTAACTGGTTTTAAGGTTGTGGCTGATCGGTGGATATCTTTTCACCAAAAGACTCTCAGCTGTACTTTTCTGTCAAACTCACTTATATTTCCTCAATTTTCTCAACCCATTATTTTGTTTTATATTATCTCAGTTTGATTTTGTTGCTCTTGTGTTTGTCACCATCCTGTGTGTTTAGTAATCTGTGTTAGATACTTTTATGGTGAGGCTGCTAGTAACTTTTATTTTGAAGTGTAAAGTAAATAAAACCTTTACTTACTTGTCAACGTACGTCTGTTAACAGCGGATTCAGAATCCAATACTCTCTGTTGTCATGGTGAAAATGTAGGTAAAATTGATTAGTAATAATACTTCCTGCAGCAGCAGCTCAACCTCTGACCTCTGACGGCGCATAGAACAACAGCTACATTCCTGAATAACGGCTCAGCTCATCTATGTGAATGGATGGTAACACACACACACACACACACACACACACACACACACACACACACACACACACACACAGGCACACACACATTCTAATCAATAGCCAGCAGTGGTTTACTCTCTGCAGCTGCAGTTTGTTTACATATGTAAAAATCTAATATTACTCAAGTATAGTATAATATTGTATTGTACAGTATAGTGTAATATAATATAATATAATATAATATAATATAATATAATATAATATAATATAATATAATATAATATAATATAATATAATATAATATAATATAATATAATATAATATAATATAATATAATATTGTATAGTATAGTCTAGTATAGTGGCCCTCCAAGAAAAAGATTTGGCCCCTTGATGAAAGCTGAACATCTCAGTTTAATAATGATCAAAACTATTCACACTTTTTCATAATTGTACATTGTTCTACAGGAGATGTGAATGTTAATACAAGGCTCAGTCAATATTTACAGACAAGCTATCAATTATATATTTAGTCTCATTTTGAAACTCATTGCGTGTGTATGAGTCTTTGACAAATTGATGAATAAATATTAGCACATTCCTCACTAACAGGAAAAATGATGTCTGTCCTCAGATCAGATCCTAAAACACTTACAGATCTACTAAAGCAGGGTCGAGCCTGTTTGCCAACCCTGCTAAGAGGCTAATGTACAATAATAATCACGAGAATAAGAGTAAAAAGTACGGGACAAAAGCAATTTAAGGATCAGATTTCAAAGATAAAGTAATGTCACAAAAGTGTGGAATTGGAATTCGTGTATATTTTCAGTATAGGGATGGAATGTAAAATGTTCATATGTCCCATTTGTAAGCAGACTACATCAGTTTATCAGTTTATGATCCGATCCTGTGGTCCTGTCCCGAAGAGAGGCCCTGATGATCAAATCCAGACTCTGGTAAAGATCCTATCTCTGCAGGACAGTAATGAGCTCATTAACTGTGGTAAAACAAGCATCTCTCTCTCTCTCTCTCTCTCTCTCTGCTGCCGTCTCCCTCTGTTGGTCGAGAGCTGCAGGAGGTTTTGGGAGAAACCCTGCTGATCCACATCAGGACTTCCAGGACCTCAGCCTGGAAACAGACTTCAACCGTGACACAACATCTGCTGACTGAAACTGCAGAAAAAACAAAACAAGTTTATTTTAGTGCTGGAATTTCCTGAAATTTCCTTGAAGACTCCTGGAACCTCCTCAAGGACTCTTAAAGAAACACCTGGAAACTCGTCAATGACTCCTGCCCTCCCTCCAGGAACATCGCAACCCTCGTCAAGGATTCCTGGAATATCCTAGACGACACTGGAAGGCTCCTCAAGGACTTGTGGAACCATTCCGATGATCCTTGAAGGACCCAGACCACCCAAACATCCTTGGAATTCCTTGATAATTCCTGGAACACCCTCAAAAGACCCTGGAATCTGATCACAGACCTCTTGAAACCTGAACTCCATTCTGGGAATTTGAGTCTGCTTTATCCAGAAAGAAGCTGAGGCCAAAACGACCGATTTTATGTGTAACGAGGCTTTTAATGTTCACAGTTTTTAAGGCCTGTGTCTGTACTCGACTTCTATTTCCATCCGGTCATTCCTGCCCACACAGGCTGAGTTTCCCTGTAAACTGTCCGGCACATACAGACTGAAAACACACGGGCGGAGTGGGGGTGAAAAACCCACTAAACACCAGTAAAAACCCGATAAATATCGATTACTTTCACTGTAATGATTTATCAATTGAAATGGGATTGAAGTAACGGCCAGACGCCGGTGGGCAGGCGCACGGGGAGGGCAGGGGGGCTTTGATTGGCTGAGAGCGCCGCGGAGGCGGGAAGGTTGTGGGGAAGACGGGCGGCGATTGGTCGAGGGCGATCCCGTCACGCGCATGATCAGCCGGTTAATAAGACGCCGGCTTGGAAGTTTAACCGTAGTGAGCGATGCGGTCGGACTGAGCAGCGAGCGCGGCCGAAAAAGAAGCGAGAAGCCGAGGAGTCAGTCAGACAAAGTCGCGAAAGTGTCTCCGGTGGGTTCGCTCCAGTCCGTCGCGGTTAGTTTGAAGCATCAGCTCGGACTATGGTTCAGCACACGGAGCATGGCGGGACGGGGATTAACAGCGGGTCCCGCGAGGCGACCGACCCGGAGGAGAGCGAGCTGCTGGCGGGCTCGGCGGGCAGCCCCGTGCCGCTGAAGCCGGACTGGTGTAAAACGGCGTCGGGCCACATTAAACGACCCATGAACGCGTTCATGGTGTGGTCCAAAATCGAGAGGAGGAAGATTATGGAGCAGTCACCGGACATGCACAACGCGGAGATCTCCAAGCGGCTCGGGAAGCGGTGGAAAATGTTAAAAGACACCGAAAAGATCCCGTTCATCCGGGAGGCGGAGCGGCTCCGGCTGAAGCACATGGCCGACTACCCGGACTACAAGTACCGGCCCAAGAAGAAGCCCAAGACGGAGGGCTGCGCGTTTCCTGCGGGGAAGCCAGCCGCTCAGTCCCCGGAGAAAACCGCCGTCAGACCCGTTAATAAAAACCCCGCCGCCGCCAAGAAATTCTCCAAGTTGAAAACCAGCAAGCCGCCGGTCGGTCCCGGCAGAGCGAGCAGCCACCTCCCGCAACACCAGCACCACCAGCACCCGGACCCCCGGTACCGGTACGTTTTGACCACCAGCTTTAAAACCAGCAAGCTCGTTAAACGGGAGTTTACCGACGATGAGGAGGAGGAGGAGGAGGAGGACGACGACGACGACGATGAAGACGACTCCGAGGAGGAGCGGGAGCTTAAGGCGGAGGAGGAGGACGAGCCGTCCCGGTACAGCCTCGCCAAGGTTCCGGCCGGCCTGAGCCTGAGCTCCCCCGCCGCCGAGCCGGAGGCGACCAGCATGTACGAGTCGTCCGGTCGGCTCTTCTACAGCTTCAAGAACATCACCCGGCAGGGCACCAGCACCTCCTCCTACCCGGCCTCCCTTTCACCCGCATCCTCGTCCCGGTCCGGCTCCACCTCCTCCTCCTGCTGCGGGGAGGACCTGGACGATCTCCCCTCGGAGGGGAGCGACTTCACCTTGAGCCTCCTGGCCGGCTTCCACGCCTCCTCCGAGCCGTGGAACTCGTCTTCCAGCTCGGCCCCCGGGAACCTGAGCCTGTCCCTGGTGGATAAAGACTTGGACTCGTGCAGCAGCGAGGGCAGCCTCGGATCCCACTTCGAGTTCCCCGATTATTGCACCCCGGAGCTCAGCGAGATGATCGCCGGGGACTGGCTGGAGGCCAACTTCTCGGACCTGGTGTTCACGTATTGATCCCCCGGAGGGGATGCCAATACCACACCTGGCCAGGGAAGGGGACTGCCGTCTTTCATCCGCCTCATCTTCCCCGGAGCCGGTTCTGGAGGTCGGGTTTGTGGAGCTCCAGAGCCAGTCAGGGACCGGGGGGATGTGGCTGCCGGGGCCCGAATGGCTTTGGGGGGATCCCCGGACTGGACACACACTGCGGTACTTCTGCAAAAAACGAATGAAATGAAATCACCTCAACAGGGTTTTATGGATTTTGCGTTCAGTTGCTCGAGTCTGAACCAGGACCCGAACTATGCGTCCCCGTCCACACCCCAAAATGACTCCAATTAACACTAAGATCAGGATTTAAACGCTTTCTTTTTCTTCCCTTTCATTCCCAGCAGCAGGACTCCGAGGACTGCATTATGTGACTCTTTAGAGTTTCCCACACCGTGGTCCTCCTTTTTATTTTGTACTGTGGGGGTCTCCAGCTCCCCGCAGGGGTGGGAAATGTCATTAAATGTTGAGTTTAAAAACCCAAACCGACCACAGGTATGGCAGGAAACATTTTTTGATATCTACATAACCAAACATACCTCATCTTTTTAAAAAAAATTATCAAGAAGTAAAACTATTTTCTGGCATATTTTTGTACAGTCAAAGGGAATGTCGCAGGTTTATTCAGGCACTTCTTCTTCTTCTTCTACCACTTTTCATTCAGACTGTTTATTATTATTATTATTATTATTATCTGTTACTGAGCATGTGAGGGTTCAGATCCCAGCCAGCCTGCCTTGCTTTAATGCCTTGCAGTTGTTTTAAACGAGTGTACAGACAGGGAGTCCGACCTTTAGGGTCAACGTTGGACTGTTTGGGAGACGTGGTACCAGATCCAGGATTGTATATGTTGTGTAAAATAGTTAAAAGTTTAGGAGTTTATGTATATTGGTGTGAGTGAGTCCCTGATAGCAGGAGAGAAACTGGATTTTCTGTTAATTTTTTATATCATCAAACGGCACATATTTGTTTCTTGCTCATTATTTTTGTGCAATATAAAAAGAAAAGAGGAAAAAAAATAAAATAAAGGAGCATCCCGTGTTTTTTGTAGCAGAGGGGGAAACTGCATCAACGTGTCCTTCATGATGAAGTCTGTATGTCCACAACTGAATAAATCAGCTGGAACTGAGTCAGGTCAACTGCTGTTTGATTTATTGATTTAGTATCAGCCTCTTATTGGCTTTTAGGTGACTCTGTAAAGGGCCAGACCGCTGTTTTTAGCTTTTACAGTTCTAAGCTTTTCTGATGTAGACAAAAAAAGCTAACTACAATGGCCATTTAGCAGCTGATCTGAAGCTTTTAGTCACATTACATGGTCTTCAACAGCTGAAAGAGTGTGTGCGGTTGTCCAGAATGTCCACGTTTTTCATTGGCACAATTCAAGGAATTGTCAAGGACTTCCAAGGCTCTTACAGTGGTCTTTAGGCTTTCAAAAACATTAAAGTCATTCCTCTGCGTCCTTTCAAGATGTTCCAGGAATCCTCTGTGGAAAGGTCAGCACTTGCAGGTTGAAGCAAACTGGACCTGGAAAAGTTCAGCGAGCAGGGGCCTTGAAGGCCTTGAATTTTGAATATCCTAATATCACATCTAATTCCAAAACGAGCCGGACAGGGTTCATGGAATTTTTGGACAGTCCTTGAATGTAATCGAAAAATTTGAATTCCAAGGAAACACTGAGAATATTGACCGTAAGTCTGAGTTTCACAGTTCACACAGGTCTTAAAAAGGTCTCTAAGTTCTTCAGGATTCCAAGGATCCTTGAACACCCAGTCTCCTTTAAGACGTTCCAGATGTCCTCAGGAAATTGTTATCAAAGAACTGTAGAACGGTCAGTAGTGGCTGCTCAGGTAAATGAGGCCTGTAAGTGTTTTTTGTTCTCATTCACTTCAAAACAAAACGGTTAGAAGTCATGGAATGTCTTTGGCAGTCCTTGAAAGTCATTGAAATGTCTTCACACTGAGTTTTAAATCTCTAAATACAAAAACGCATAGTTTTCCATTAGCTTTTCAAAAGCAAGATACAGCTTTATATTTCTTATGTTTTATGATGACAAAACAGTCTCACCACAGGGTCTATTTAGTAGCTTCTGGAGCTTTCAGTCATATCACATGACCTTCATTAGCAAGCATTCATGAAGAATGAACTTTGACCCTCAACTTTTAAGCCAGGATCAATGAGTCGTTGTTAAAGTTCTCGGAACAAAATGTTCACTTGAACATCTTCAAACCATGAAATCATTTTTAATGATGATTATCGAATGATTATTATCAATTAATCTGTCAATTATTTTTTTCTGTGTCAAAAGTTAGTGAAGGAAAATCCAAGGTTGATTGTTGGACCAACCGTCCAAAACTCAGCAGTCCTTGAAAGTCATTAAAAGGACGTTGAATTCCAAGATGGAACTGGGAACCCAGTTCAGTGACAGCAATGGCGGTCAAAGGTAAAGTGTGAGCAACAGGATGTCAAGCATCAGAACAAAAGTACTCCTTCAGCTTGGCTAATGACTGACCAGTTGAACGGTAATCGGCCATTTAATGCAGCTCCGTCTTATACCACTGGACTTTAAACAACCTGCTGAAATGCTTTGTTTTCTATAAAAATCACAGATCTGTTTGCAATTTAAAGTAATTTTAAGAGAACAAATTCAGGAGGCATCACATGTTGCTTTAGGGCAACAAGAGTGTGGCAGAAAGTTCAATATTCAAATGGAATCAAATTATAAAGTCTCCTACGATAAAGTGTCAGAGGTTTGCATCTTCATCTAACCATACGTCTGCAGTAAATGAATCCAGGGATTAGAAATGTGTGATAAACAGCTGAACTGAGACGAGTGGTCCAGACGTCTGATGATAAATCAGATTATTGAGGATGTTTGCAGTCTGACACCCAAACACGGTGAGACTGTAACACCATAGTCAGCGCTCTGAACGACACGTTTAATCTCCTCGCCGCTCCGGATCCAACTTCTGTTCAGAATAAACCGGGATTAACCGGGGCAGGTTTAGCACCGTTGACCAGATCAACTTAATGATGTGTTTTTGTCTGGTTCTGACAGGACGTTAAAACAGATTTAAACACCAGGGAGCCCTGTAAACATGGTGATATTGAAGGTCAGACTCAGTGTGTGGAGGTTTCACTGAAAACGGCAGCGACACCCAACAGTTTAGCCAAGTGCGTGTTCTAGAATAGATGGATCTAAATCTGTAAAACTCAGATTATCAGTCATCATCATGGTATCGTTTCTATCAGTAATAATAACACTGATCTGGGAACATGGAAACCGGTCAAAAAGCACAAGCATTGAGTTTTAAATGCTAACATTTGGCATCTGATAAATGGGGCTACATACTGTAGCTAATGCAGCGGTTTATGGCACTAAGGGGATATTTAAAACATTTAAAATATATTTGTAGTTTTAAAATATGTTCTGTGCAAATTTGTCGATCTTTAGCAGGAATGTGGCCGGCACGTCAGCTTTCGACCATTTTTTTCTTTTGTTTTCAGTGAAATATTTATTGGTTACAATAAAATTTTTTGCTCTCAAGTGTTTTATTTTACTGCATTTCAAAGATCTGATTCTACGTTATGGGGGTTAAAATATTGGATCATAGAAGATCGGGGCCAAAACGCACTTTTTCCATTTTGATCTTTAAAACATTTCGGTTTTTACTTGGACAAAACCATCCCAACTCAAGGTACGCTTACTGGCTCGCTGCCGAGCTTCTGACTGTATCACATAGTCTTCCTCATCAGACGGAGTCCGCCGAGTTGTCGTGAAGCTGCAGATGTTCAAACTTGATGATGATGAAGACATGATCAAAAGCTCCAGTACAAAACTAGTAAGTAGACCTTGATTTGGTATGTTTTCGTCAGGCTGTTTGTTTCCAAGGTCAAGAATGAACTTTTCAGCTCAGCTTCATCTGACTGAGACTCCACCCTTCATTTGTTTACGTTACCCAGAATGCAAAGCTGAGGCGTGATTGAGTGAAGTCGCAGTCTCGGGGGGTGTCAGGAGGTCGTGGGGTCACTGGGTCGGCGAATGGGAGCTCAGGCTGTGAGCTCAGTCTGTTTTCTCAACTGCCGCTGATTATCAGGAGGCTGAATCCAGATCCGAGAGGAGCGTAAACACAAACCGGTCAGACCGCAGAGGAGGAGAAGAAGAAGAGGGGGACGAGGGCGAAGAATTGGAGTCATCGAGGTCAAAGCGTGTTCTGGTTTCAGGGCAGAGCATTTTAGATTCCTGATAAAACGTTTGGTAAATCATTGCCTTAAATTAGTAATTTCATTCCCTCACCCTCATTTCCTCGATATAGTAACAAAATTCTGATGACTTCAAGCAGCGGTTTCCAGCTTTGGGGTCACCGAGGAACCCTTAGCGGCTGAGATAAATCTGAGCGATTGCGAGACAATTACCGCACTGGCCCAAATATAGGACGGCCCTGATTATAAGACCCCCCCCCCCCCAAACATCTGTTTTGGAGAAAACAGCTTTTTGAGGATGGGAAACACTTTGTTACTCGTCTCATTGGAAAGTTTCCCTGAGATCCCGTTAATCCAAGGAGAAGAGAGTCGTCATGAGTGAAGTGAGACATGAAATACGGTAATATGTAAAACCACAGACAGATGGGAAAATGGGGCCCTGTGCACAGACAGGTTAGGACCCCAGACTGGAAGAGTCTGGGTGTGGTTGTTTTGCGTCTCTCCTCGTGCCAGGTCCATAACGAAGCTCTCGTGACACTGATATGCACATCGTTGCTCGCGTGTAACCAGGAAACCGGTCTGTCAGCAGGTCCCTTTGCGAGTCAAACCATCGAGCAGTTAATCCGGTCATGTCTGGGCACATGGAACTACAACTAGACGCGGACCCAGGTTTGGTTTTTCTTCCTGCGTCGTTACAGCGGAGGTGGGCTCAGTGTTCTCTCACGCAGTGCTGGTGTCGGTCCGACCAGGCCGCTAACCGTGACCACCGTCCTTCCCAGATCTTACCCACATAGTCTGGTGCGTCTTCGTTCCACAGATACAGACACACAAAATGGAAGAATGCGTCACAGTGGGATAAACAGGATAAACGAGGACCATCGGAGTGCATGGAAATGAAATGTGTGCGTCTCTTTATTCGTGCCGCTCTCTCCTTAACTCCCTCTTTACTCCTCCTGACTCGCACTAATGGAGTAACACACACACACACATTTGAAAACACTTGACCTAAATATTCAGAGACCGTATCTGCAGCCTTGAACGTGTGTGTGTGTGTCAGTAGAAACAGCTTTGATCAGCAGCAGCAGACTGAATTCACACACTGTAAAAAGAGTCCAGTGGATCCGACTTGATTCGGTCCTCGCACACGTTTCATCCAGGCCGTAACTTCATAGTCTCCGGATCAGACACGATGTTTCTGAGATGCTCACATAGGTCAGAGCAGCGTTCGCCTCAGGTCGAGTCATGTCGTCATCGAACTGATAGCTCCGCTTTTGAGCTGATGCAAGTGGCTATAACCTAGAATCAGATTTCTGATTAATACGCATCAGAAACAGCAACGTCTCGGCAAAATAGTTTTACTAGCGGGTAGAAAATGTTGTTCGGAGCGAGGCGCTTGTTGTGGTGTTCATCAACCTTCCCGTCCAGCTCAGGGTTTCATTACGATGAGTTTTAGGGTTAAAGGTCAGTGAGGGTTTCTCTGAAAACATAATAATATTATCAGCAGCAGTGGCTGGTGAAATCACGCTCTGTGACTGACAGGTCAATATGAGCAGGTTGTTGTGATAGTCTGGTCTCTGGATCAGTTTAAAAGCTCAGACCGTGACCTCTCCTCGTCCTCCTAAAGGCCTCGATGACAGAAAAGCTCATTTTAGCTTCGGCAGGACACAAAGACTCAGTGTTTTACTGCAGTGAGATCATAGGGCAGAGGAAGAAGGATTTCGAGTTTAGACTTAAAAAGAAAGACACCACCACTCACCTCAGTGTGAGACGGCCCACACATTTTTCCTGAAATGAAACCGGATTTTGCTAAGTAGCTCAGTATTGAGCATAAAGATGATAATAGTCAGTGATGACATGAGAACTGTGTTGTTGTCAGCGTTCAGTCAGTTTAACTGAACCTGCTCGGCTCTGGTCTGAAGCTGCTTATTCAGACATGGCAAATTGCTATTAGATGAATGTGAGGGCCGCGGGGGCGGGGCGGGGGCGGGGTTCAGACACAGCTGAACAATCACTGAGGGAGGTGGCTGCAGGAACGTTACAGAAACGTTTGGACACAAACCCCCCAGTCTAACGTTGGAAAGGTGTAGCGGTTTACACCGGTCCCTTAAATGGGAGCAGGTCTGAAAGGGGCTATAATATGTTGAGTTAGAGCTTAACCTGTGTTTCAGGTTCACACTGAGGATCCAGACACTCAGATAAAGTAAATCCAGCGCTGGGGGTGTGATGCTAGACACAGCTGCTTTATTTCTTCTGCTTTAATGCAGCTCCTCTGTCACCTCTTCTAGACTGCTGAGGAAACCAGACAGTCACACACACACACACACACACACACACACACACACACAGCCTGAGGTCAGTTCAGGGAGGTGGGAAACGAGGGACAGGAAGCAGGCGCTTGGCCCTGTCTGACCTCCTCTGATTATTCCACAGTGTGTGTGTGTGTGTGTGAGAAGCAGAACTGAGCAGAAAACTGAGTTATTACAGACTGAGGACACACACACACACACACACACACACACACGCCGGCCCTGTTTTCAAATCCATCTTAAAACATGTAATCCTGTGATCCTTTATTAGTCCCACAGATTTGCAGTGATGATGCAAAAGCAAGAGCTTCAGCAAAATGAAAAATAAGTAAACAGTAATCAACAAAATAAGCAAAACAAAGACCAAAGTAAAATAAATCCGAAACAAGGAATAGATGAACAATATGAAGATGTTAAAGGTTGTGGAGCAGCTAAGACGACTCTAACGCAGGGAGGCACCAACTTGCTGTGACGAAGATCCGGCGGAACCTGAACTGTGGGTTCGTCCTCCATCTATAAAGGTGCGTTCGGACGGAACGGCAGGTGATGTTTCACTGAAATGGTAAGTTCATATTTTCCCTCAGACCGAAATGTTTCAGGAGACAGAAAACTTTCATCAGCGGCGTCAAAGATTCCGCCGGAGTTCACGCCTAAACGGTTACGTGCGACCGAGCGGTGCAGGAAAATCCCCATCTCAAGTGAATGCAGCATAACATCACGCCAGTAACAGCAACTGCACGATGTTCGTGTCAGTGTCATTAGAACTGTGACGCTGCAGTGCGTTAACCCACACGCTGACGATGCGCTGGATCGGCCTGCAGGGCCGGACTCACAATCACAATCAATAGTATTGATACCAAACCTGGGTCCACGTTTGTCTGAGTCTGTTTGAATCCGCAGATATTCAGGTCCTTCCGTGCCACAGAGCTGAAAACGGGACGCGGTCCCTCTTTAATAAGCGGTGATTTTCTTTTCACTTCCTTCTGCTGTGTCGGCAGGTTCTAGGGGCCACTGTCAGGGGCCAACGCTCCCAGCAGGCTTTGCTTCGTATCCCAGCATGCGGCGGCAGGTTTGTTCTTCAAGCCAACTGGGTTGTATCTTCGCCAACAGTTGCATGGATGAATAATACATTGTGGGTAAAAATGCCAGGCCGGGGCAGATAATGAGAGGGGCCCCTGGGGGCCACAGAGCCAAGCCAGCCCGTCACAGCTCACACCCATGCATCCAGCTGTTGTTATGGATTCATCTGATCCTCAAACGGATTAAATATTAATCAGGAGGAGGCGTGATGTGTTCAGCAGCAGCGGGAGCAGAGGGCTCCGCCGCCGCTGGAGTAAACGCACATCCTGTGGATCAAATATACGGCACAGCTCCATCACAAAGAGACGCAAAACCACCAAGAAGAGATGGAAAACCAACACAAAGAGACGCAAAACCACCAAGAAGAGATGGAAAACCAACACCAAGAGACGCAAAACCACCACAGAGAGCCAAAAGAGAACAACATAGAGACGCAAAACCACAACAGAGACGCAAAACCACCACAGAGATGCAAAACCACCACAAAGAGACGCAAAACCACCACAGAGATGCACATTTTCTTTTCTTTCTTTATGTTTCTCTCTGTAATCTTTTTTCAGTTTCAGACTGGGGGGTCTTGCTGCTCTGTAGGAGGGGAGGGGGGTCTTATACATGTTTGTGTCCAGGGGCCCGTTGTAAGATATTTGTTGGCAGCAGCTATTTACGGTTTCGTGTTGGAATATTCAAATTGGTTTATTTGGCGTTCACTCGTTACCTGTAGCCTTTGAAACCCGACCAAACAGCGAGCTCATGTTTATTCGCCCCCCCTCCCCTCAGACAGATTTCCATCCGTCCTGGGACAGGTCCAGCCAATCACAACCATCTACACTGACTATAAAATGGGGCAGGTTTGTTATGATGACCGACAGAGGAGCGTCACTCGTTAAAAACCGAGATGGCTGCCACTGATAAGGAGACGGTATTGAAATAACTGGACGGGATATTTTCTCTAACAGCGCCCAGCGGCATTGTGGTCTGTGAGGTTCCAGACCCATTGCCCCCCCCCACCAAAAAAAAAAAAAAGTTTGTAAACCCGCCCTTGCTTCCTGGGTGTCACGGTGAGATCAGTCGTGGGCGTCGATGTCATGCAACGCTGCTGCTCCTAATGAAACCTTCACGGTTGGACGAATGAGGAGGATTTAACCTCAGCACACACACACACACACACACACACACACACACACACACAGACACATACACACTCACACACACACATGCACACGGACAGACACTCCGCGGGGGAGGCAGACAGTGTGGGAGGAAGAAGAGTTTTTACCCTTTAGATGCAGAAACTCCTCCAAAGTCCAGAAACCTTTTTTATTCTTGTGTACAAAAGATAAAAACATTTGAGACTTAGAATTTATAATCTTTCCTGACTTTGGTAGAGAAGCTCTGATTGGCTGAGCCTGCCTGTTGGTGAGTGCAGATATTTTTTACAGTGTGGGGTGTTTGAGGTCTCTGATGGTTTTTAATAGGAGCTGGTCTGGTAACCATTCTAACACACACACACACACACACAGTAAGAGTCAGGCCTCGGTGCTTCAGTTTCCTGCTCTCATGTGTTTATGGAACATTTGCTCTCTGATTATTTCCTCTGGTTTAACAGCAGCAGAACACGAAGCAGCTCGTTTCATCTCCTGTTCTCTCTTTTAAAACTTTTAAAACTAATTTAAACCCAGTTAATCCACTTTTCCTTTCTCCTTAAGTAGGTTGGAAATATCCTCCATGTCTGCTGCAACATTTATCAGAAAATGCTCTGACCTTTGCAATCTGTGTGATCTCCTCTAGAATTTAAAATAAAGCCCCATGGGACAAAGTTTGGATGCACAGCGGAGTGTCCTGACCGACCCAGCGTCGGCGGGGAGGTGGGGTTGAACTCCCGAGGTCGACACTACGAACACTCTCCAGCGGCGACTGTCTGAACATGGGAGAACTTGTCTCCACATGTAGATTATAATCACGTCTCCCCGTCCCTCTGACGGCCAGCCTCCGGTGTGGGCAGAACAAAAACCTGGCCCTTAGTCTTATTTGTGTATTTCACCTTCTCTCCTGTCCCTGAAGCAACACCTGGGGAAATGTTACCACTGTAAAATGTGCTGTTGGCTGTTCTCATCCACATCTGTGCACCTGAGTGGGTTAACACTGGAATCAGCTGTGACTGCTTGTGTAAATATTCTGTTTTCAAATTACTGTTTAATGTTAAAATATTCTCAAACGTTTGCAAAGCAAATGTAAAACTCTGAATGTACATGTTGCCTTTATAGTTATTCTGGGTTTGGTCTTTTTTTCCTGTTTGAAGACATGATGATGATGATGATGATGATGATGATGATGATGATGGTGGTGGTGATGACGATGATCATGGTGATGGTGAGAACGATGATGCCATATGATGTCATGATAATGAATGATGATGTCAGATGATGTCACGCTGAGAATGATGATTTCATAGGATGTCATGATGAAGTCATGATGATGGTGAGAATGATGATGTCATATGATGTCACGGTGAGAATGATGATGCCATATGATGTCATGATAATGAATGATGATGTCATATGATGTCACGATGATGATGGTGAGAATGATGATGTCATATGATGTCATGATAATGAATGATGATGTCATATGATGTCACGATGATGAAGGTAATGATGATGGTGAGAATGATGATGTCATATGATGTCACGATGATGGTGAGAATGATGATGTCATATGATGTCATGACAATGAATGATGATGTCATATGATGTCCCCATCATCATGATTATGCTAATGATGATGGGGACAATGATGATGTCATATGATGTCACGATGATGATGGTAATGATGATGGTGAGAATGATGATGTCATATGATGTCATGGTGAGAATGATGATGCCATATGATGTCATGATAATGAATGATGATGTCATATGATGTCACGATGATGATGGTAATGATGATGGTGAGAATGATGATGTCATGATGATGATGGTGATGATGATGATGATGATGATGATGATGATGATGGTGATGGTGAGAACGATGATGCCATATGATGTCATGATAATGAATGCTGATGTCAGATGATGTCACGCTGAGAATGATGATTTCATAGGATGTCATGATGAAGTCATGATGATGGTGAAAATGATGATGTCATATGATGTCATGGTGAGAACGATGATGCCATATGATGTCATGATGATGATGGTAATGATGATGGTGAGAATGATGATGTCATATGATGTCACGATGATGATGGTAATGATAATGGTGAGAATGATGATGTCATATGATGTCATGATGATGATGGTAATGATGATGGTGAGAATGATGATGTCATATGATGTCATGGTGAGAACGATGATGCCATATGATGTCATGATAATGAATGATGATGTCATATGATGTCACGATGATGATGGTAATGATGATGTCATGATGATGATGGTGATAGTGGTGGTGATGATGATGATGATGATGAGGATGGTGATGATGATGAGGATGATGACAACAATGAAATAGTTTGTGTTTTTTGTGTTTTTATTCACTGACTTGCTTTCATGGAGCTGGTCAGACAGCAGATGGAGAGCAGAGCTGAACTCCTGCTGTGTGTGTGTGTGTGTGTGTGTGTGTGTGTTCCCTGCTGGGAGGCTGCAAGCTGGTTGTTTCAGACACTTTGATGTTTTTAATCCTTTTAGTTTGAGTGTTATTGTCTGTTGTTCACAACTTTCAAGTTTATTATTTGGCTTTAATTCTATTTCTTTAATTGTTCCTTCTTCCTTTGAGTTATAATTTCTTTTTTTAATGTGAATTGTCGATTAACACCTTTCTGAAAATTCATTTTTATCTTTTTGACTGTGGTGTATTTTATTTTGTTCCATTATTTATTGCAACATTTAATTTTTCCCCTAGAGGTGCGCTGGAGGGAAAGGTCACCGCCCCCCTCCCCACAGGAAGCTTCAGATGCTGTTTCACAATCCAACAGGCGTTTTGTTTGAAGCAGACTGAAGTCCTCGCTCGTCTGCCACTGAGCAGCAGTCCGTTTGTTAGGAACACCCAGCTAAAACCGAGTCAGTCTGATCCACAGTCCTGCAGATAATCCTCCCTCTTGGAGGTTCTAATGTTCAGGTTGAGTTCTGTTTCAGAGACGTGTGAATTCACCTTTATGATCATTTTGGAGGATGCAGTTTGTGCTGCTGTTGAACTGAACTGTGAATTAAACATAGATTTACAGAATCAATCATAAAAACTATATATAAAATAAAACTAAAATGAACTTTAGATGTCAGAGTGTCCCTGAACACACCAACAGGAAGAGTTTACAAAACAGTGTCACCACATGGTGACAAAGTTTGACCGAAGATTTCGGGTGAAACAAGGCGATTAGACACGGACTGTGATGGATTATCTCTGTGCAGTTGGACTTTCAGAGAAATGAAGAGAAAGGGGTCTAAAACCTGACGGACGTTTTGGAAGATGATCAGCAGGAAAGTAGCGGGACAGGATCTGTAAGTACAAGCCTTTGATTCAGTGAGTTAAAACATGTTTTTACTAAGAATAAGCCTGATGTTCTCCTGTATAGTTACTGCCGACGTAGCTCAGACCACCAGTCTGTGAGTGCGTCTCTCCGGCTTCTCTGTTCTGTCTGGGGGTACAAGTCTTTTGGTTCCTATTTGAGGCCGAGCAGTTTCCTCAACCAGCTGCTCACTGTAGTTTTTATTCAACCACCAGGAGGAAACGGTGACTTTGTTGGGGACTATTTTCAGCGGCGGATTAATCCACATTTGGTGCTGTGGTGAGTATCTGCTGCAGCAGGACGGTGTGTGTGTGTGTGTGTGTGTGTGTGTGTGGGACTGAGTCTAAATAAACTAGAGTGCGTTTGTTCGTGGTGATGAAGGAACATGTGTTTTTAACAGGAGCTCCGTGGCTCAGAGGAATCAGACACGTCACCTGTTAGCAGGAGACTTTCAGTGCTGGTTTGAGTCTGAACGTGAAGAAAAACGTAGAAAATCTTCATAGTTACACTCTGATCTCATAAATCGACATTACTACGAATCTCCCCAAACTGCAGCGTCCGGTTTTCCAGTTTCTCCTGGTGATCGGTGGAGGACAGATGTCTGAGGGGGACGTCTCTGTCTCCTCATCCGGGGCTTGTCTCAGACAGGACTGGACTTCACGCCTCATCACAGGAAGCGTAAGGATGACGTGCTGTCACACTCCTCGCGCATGGAGGTCACGTCCACTGACTGAGCGCAGGCCGATCTGCCCCCCCACCCGGCGTTGCTTCGAGAGCCAGCTGAGGTTAGTGAATGTAGAGGTCAGAGGTCAGACCGTCTCAGGATCAGCTAGCAGGTTGAGATGAGGCGTTGAAGGCGATGGGAGGTGTGTTTCCTGTCCACTCTGACTCACCGGAACACCTGAAAAACCGTGAAATGTCTGCTTCCTTGTCCTCCTTCGGTCAAAGAACAAAACCGCTGATCACAACCAGCGTTCATCGGCTTTATCCAGAATCAGGCCTTTTCCAAGTCCCTGCTTGTTGAGCTAAAGGGGCAGGACAGTGGACAGATCAGCGCGGCTCACTGCTTTCTCTCTAACTGGGCCGCAGGAACTGATCTGGGCAGGTTGTTCAGATCTGGGGTCCTTTCTGCACCGTTCAGGCGGTTTCTACTGAGGAAAGGTTCTTCTGTGTTCCAGAGGCTCAAACCGGGGGAGGCTCAGGGGGAGACGGAGGTGAGGCAAAGACACTGTGTGGGGTGGAAGCGACAGGTGTACGCAGGTGATGTCAAAACAACCATGACAAGGATGGACGTGGGGGTTTTTTTTGTGTCTTTTTTTCTCTGCTCCACCAGCAGACATCGCCTCGGCTTTCCGTCCGTTAAGAAAGAGTCGTCGGATCACAAGAGGTCGGGTCTCCGGTCGGTTCCTGTGACAGTGGGACTCAGGGGTTAAATAATCCAGAGCAGCAGCGCGGATGTGAGGCGGTCGGGGGGAGGAGGTGCTATTGTGACGCTGCTTATTTATTTATTACAGTCGGACGCTTAAACAATGAAAAACTTTGCAACCTCAAAGCACGTACAGCGGTTTTTCCTACAACCACCGGCTCGTGAGCAACGCAGTTGTTATGGTTCTTATATTGTGTTTCTAAACTGTGTGTTGCAGTTTTGATCGCATGTTCCTCTACTTACAGTGCTCTGATCACTAAACGGCCCAACCGCCGTTCACTGCTTCTTGGACGTTCGTTGGAAGAAATCGTTTGGCTCTTTGCAAAACGTACAAGCAACACAACCAACTAGTGCAGCAGACAAACCGAAGTTTTTGCACTTTGCCCCAGTTTGTCCTTTTCCAGAGTCTTTAAACCCACAAAGACTCTGGGTTTAAAACAAAACGTGAGCATCCTCCTTCCTGTAGTATTTGTTTCTTTGTTTTCTTCTCTCAGTTCTCATCTGGACTTCGTGAAGGTCAACAGCGGGAATCTAGGAACAAAGCTGGACACATTTTCTGAATTTTTCAGCCTGAATCAGTTTTCCGGAGGAGAGGAACGAGAGTCTGCTGCTCTCACAGCAATCACACATATCAGACTCATATCGGAGGAAATGCTAAACTGATCCGCGGCGTTTTCCATCTCTGCTGCTCTCCGATCAGATGTTTGGCAGCAGATCAAAGACGGCGTCGACTCTCAGCTGGATCCTCTCCAGTCTGATAAATCTCTGGATTCTGCTCGGGATAATTGAGACGAACGCCGGGCTTTCTGGGTAATGGGGAGACAAGGTTGCGCCGAGGTCACAGAGGTAAAAATAATGCCGAGTGGCCCCAAATTCAAATCAGATTTTAATTTTAGCACTTCTCGAGAGACACGCACGCGGCTACTAGATTGGATTACTGGACTCGACTCCACTCTGAACTGGAGGCAAAGAGCCCGATCGCTGCAATTTGTGTCAAGTATCTGAGACATAGCTCAGTCACATCTGATCACACGGACGAGAAACACATAGTTTTAGGTTCAGAATGAGTTACACCTTCCAAGGACCTCTGTGCGAGGATATCTGATGTTCCTCCACAGTAAAGCTCCAGAAAAACACAAGGCTGCAGAACTCCATTCAGAAACAACAGCCTTTCCCGTTTTCTTCGGTATCAAAGCCATCCAGCGAAAGTGGTCAGTACGTGCAACGCTACATATCAAACAGAAGCAAATAGTAGGAAATTCAGCATCATTAATTCTCCAAGATGGAAACAAACACAGGCCAAGAAAAAGTGTAACTCACCGAATCCTTGACATTATTCTGTTTGTACACGTGGAGACTTCATTAAGCTAAATTTAATTGAACATTTTCCAAAACTGTTGAAAGAGAATCATTTAGTGATGGAGAAGAAAAGCCCTCTAGAATGAAAATAAAGAAATGGAGCTACTGTCCCCGGTGAGGCTACGACTTTCTGGAAACAATGGCTGTGAAACTTTAACTCCTCTCTGCAGCTGTTTTCGTCTCCTCGGCTGTAAAATGGGAAACGGCCTTTCAAAATATGGAAATGAACGAGGCCGAGAATCAAATTATCACCACAAAGCTGGCCAGCGGGGGGCCGACAGAGGAGGAGAGGCAGGGCAATAAAGTGACACACAACGGGGGGGATTGTGGGAGCAGTTTAAGGTCGGTGGTTCCTCCAGGACGGGTTTTCAGAGTCTGACATTAAAGCCCCCGCCCCCGCCCTCCGACAAGATCAACACAACTGTGACGCTAACGCCGCCAGTAGGCTACCAAGTATGTGTGACGCAGGGGCGGGGCCGGAGCGGTGGCGGCTCTGTGGAGCGGCAGGGAAAATTCTCCGTGGCGTCTCCTGGAAATAACGTTTCCATCCAGCCGCACTGCGACGACAAGCGCGTTTGGTGGGAAACAGGATCTGGACGGACTCGCGTTCAGAGGCTACGTGTCTCTTAAATGGATGAAGCTACAGCAGAGTCTCCAGCAGGGGGTTCAGCACTGGCAGACCAGAGACCAGGTTCGCATCCAGAGTCCCGTCTTTGGTTCAGGTTCGGGACAGACGGTGGTTTTGGTTCAATGTAAATAAACAGGTCGTGTCTGAAGTCCCAGACCCGGACCTTTCCCGGACCTGAACCGGGTGCTGCGAGAGTCCGAGCAGAACCGTAAACCAGTTTGAAGTCGCTACAGGTGGATGTTGCGCTGCAGGATCAGATGTTCTGACGGAAAACGATCACGTTGTCTGTGAACATTCGACGTTTCGTGGGACTTAAATACGTAACTGGACAACATGTCCTCATCGTGTCCGTGGGAAACCTGCTCTGGTGGTGACCGGGTCTCCTAAACGTGTGTGTTGTTGCAGTTAATGCGGATCTTTTCTGGGAGACGGGGCTGCTGTGGGACACTTCAGGCGGGGTCAGCTGAGCCTTTCCCGGTATAAGACCGTCGATCGGCGCAGCTCTGATCTGGCTCCTAAAAAGGAGACGCGGCTCCAGCCGAGGTCCGGACCGAAGGAAACCAGCAGGCGAGACCACAGAAATGTGGCCTCCCGACATCAGCTCTGTGTTCCCGGTCTGCTAATGACAGAGCGAACAGCTGTGCTGCTTTTTAATCCTTCCTCTGGTTCCAGCCTCTTATCCTCCATCTCGGTCTGCTTCCTCTCGCTGTTATTTGCATATTTTCACTGTACCTTAAACTCTCTTATCTGCAGGGCGGGATGTGGAAACGCAGCGAGGTCAGAAGCTCGAGGACATTAACGTGTTGCTTCATCGGGAGGGCGGGAGGCCTCCGGCTGGAGCGGATCGGGTCGCGCCGGAGCCGCGATGCGTTCACTTGCTGCCGAGGAGAATTCGACCCGAGACGCATTCGCGTGCACGTACTGGGCCACGTTTGAACGTCCCACGGCGAACGAGTCGTGAATCTGGGGCTTCGGCTTCGGCCTCGGCTTCGCTCGCATCTGCTTCAGGCTGGTGGCCTACATTTCCCACAGTGCCCCGCTTCCCGTCGCTCGGCCGACGCTGCAGGACACGTCAGATGACAATCTTCGCTTCCCGCTGCAGATGTAACATCTACACCCGGTGTTGACGCAGGGAGAAGGTTTGCATGCCGCCTTTATTCTGTCAGCCCGTGTTTAGTTAACCATCGGTCAAGGCAGCGTCCTATTAAACCCGGCTGTTCGCCGGGAGACCGGAGAGCAGAGGCGGCGGATCCGAGGTGAAGTGGTTGGAGGCGGATTAGAGGCAGAGGCCGAGCAGCGGGGCTGACTTTGTGTCCGGAGACACCGGATCCCACATTTCCCATGATCAGTCTTGTGGCCTGATTTGTTACGTTCCAGTTTCAGGGTCTCTTTGAATTTTAGACAACTCAGAGGTGAAAACACCCCTCCCGTCAGGTGCGCCCTCCCCCGAAGCCTCCTCTGGCCTTCGGTACCTGAGGTCGCGGACGTTTTCTCCCCCTCTCCGCGCCGAATGTCCCGGCCGACTGTGAACGCAGCCCCGCGGGCTGTAACCAGATCCGACGGCCGGGCCTCGGCGCCGGGTGTGAGTGTCACCACTGGCCGGAGGTGAGGGCGGGGGCGCAGCCTTAATAATTCAACAGGAAAGACTGCGACCACCAGCGCCGCCCGCACTTCCTGGGGGGGTCGGGGGGGGCAGATCCAAGGCTCAGCCTGTTTGTCAGGAAATCTGCTGCTTTTTAAAAACGTCTGTTCATAATCAGCTCTGAGCTGAAGATCCACAACCGGGTGGACGTGACTGGACGCCCATAGACCTGGTTTTTCCATGTTTCTAAATACTACACTACCCATGAGCCTCGGCTGCCGTTGCTGTGGAGAAGAGGCCGGTCAGAGGCGTGGATCCCCATCTTCCCCTGTCCACGCCAGTAACAAGACATCGACGACCAGTTCATCTCCTCTGGTGATGATTGGAGCGAGGGAACGAACGGGACCTTTCATCCTGAAAACCGGGGTTGGCCCACTCAAGGTCCACTTACTCACTCGTTGTGCAGCAGATAAAGAGGCACCACCTGGAACTGCAGGTGTCTGACTTTCCTCTTTTCTGGACTTCTTGTCCACGTGGGTTCACGTGTTGAGCCCGTGGCTGCGTTTTGGAGGCTACGTTTCAGTTTTTCCTCCCGTCGGCCGGAAGAAATCCGATTTCTTCTTCACGTGTTAAATTTCTGAGTCTGAACAAACCCACAAATCCTTCAAAAAAAAAAAAAAAAGTAGAAGCATTCATCTAAACAGAAGAGAAATATGAAACCAGACACATCTGACATGTCAGAAACGTTTTTCCCAACACACACACACACACACTCTGCATGACAGACCGCTGGGATGTTACATGGACGTTACCTGGTCTTTAGCGCCACCTGATGGAGCCCGATCTCCACTACAACCGGAGGGTTTCTACTGCACTACCTCAGCCTCTCTGAATCCAGACTCCATACTAGTTTTTTCTACCGCGTTC